>NC_068571.1:33802095-34105125 GCF_025698545.1 Gossypium raimondii | reverse complement strand
AAACTTCTTTTGTGAAAGTTTAGTAGTCCATTAATCATTATTCTAATGCAACATGCTTGCACAAAGATCATAATACTGACTAAGAGATGAATTAATTCGAGGCATAACTCGAATAATAGAAAAGGAATTTATTGATAGCAAGTGTCTTGAAAAGAAAAAAGTATTCAAGATCATCAAAGAATAAAGTATTACAAGAACAAATTAGGTACAAGTAATATGAAGACTAGGCGCCTTGGATATCGCAGCTCGAACTTCTCCGTACAAACTAAGAAACGTTTTGAATTTTAACATGTGTTTAGGAGATCCACAGTACTTTGTCAATGCCCCAAGATGTCGCATATCATTTTTCTGATGATTTAGGTATAGAAAGATCACCACATGCCCTAATCTAACAATGTTTGAGCCGCCCTTTTCGAGTTTTCAACTCAAATTCCCTTTGGTCTCAAGGCGCCCTTTGTGGGTTTTCACCTTGGCCTCTCTATTTTTTTTGCATCAGAGCACCTTTTGCGGGTTTTTACTTTGATTCCTCATTTTCCTTCAAGTGAAATATTTCTTGACTGAATTTGAATTTATAGGATTCAGTAAGTTTTTACCATCCATTTCACTCAAAATTAAAGCACCTCTAGAAAAAGCCTTTTTTACAACATAAGGTCCTTACCAGTTTGGCATCCATTTCCCTCTGAAATCCTTTTGTAGAGGGAGGACTTTCTTCAACACCAAGTCCCCCTCATGAAATTCTCTAGGACGGACCTTTTTGTTATATGCTCTCATCATTTGTTTTTGGTACATTTGACCATGACGAATAGCTTTTAGTCTTTTTTCCTTTATCAAATTCAACTGATCATACAGAGATTGGGTCCATTCTGCCTCATCCAACTTTAAATCAGCCAATACCCGGAGGGAAGGTATTTCAACTTCAATGGGTAAAACTTCCTCCATCCCGTAAACCAAAGAAAAATGTGTTGCCCCAGTAGAAGTCCTGATAGATGTTCGGTAAGCAAGAAGAGCGAATGGTAACTTCTCATGCCAATCCTTGTAAGTTTTAGCCGTTTTCGCCACAATTTTCTTGATATTTTTATTGGCTGCCTCCACTTCACCATTCATTTTTGGACGATACGGTGATGAATTATGGTGTCTAATATTGAACTGGTTGTAGAATTCCGCTATTGTGCTGTTATTCAAATTTAACGCATTGTCAGATATGATCCTTTCGGGCATTCCATATCGACATATGATCTATTTCTTTAAAAACTTACTGACTGCTGACTTCGTGACATTAGCATATGATGTTGCTTCTATCCACTTAGTGAAGTAGTCAATAACCACAAAAATGAAACGATATTCATTAGAAGCCTTCGGCGATGTTGGCCCAATGACATTCATCCCCTACGTGGAGAAAGGCCATGGAGAAGTCATAACATGAAGAGGTGAATGAGGCGGGTGCATTTTATCCCCATAAATTTGGTATTTATGGCACTTCTTGGCATAATTGATGTAATCTTCTTCCATGGTGGACCAGTAATACCCGAATCTCATAATCTGTCTAGCCATGGTGAATCCATTGGCGTGTGTTCTACAAATACCATCATGGACTTCTTCTAAAATTTCCTTAGCCTCTACAGCATCCACGCACCTCAACAGTACTCGATCCTTTCCCATTTTGTATAGAATCTCTCCATCTAAAACATAGTCAATAGCTAGTTTCCTCAATGTCCTCTTATCATTCTCCGTTGCCTGATCAGGATATTCGCGATTCTTCACATATAGCAATATGTCTTGGTACCAAGGACGATTATCATTCTCCACTTCTTCAATAATGTAGCAGTGGGCCAGGATCTCATAAATACTAATTTGAAAGGGCTTCATGTCCTCTAATTTATTCACTTTAATCGTGGAGGCTAAATTAGCAAGAGCATCAGCCATTTGATTTTCTTCTCGTGGGAGATAACAAAAGGTAATGTTGTCAAACTCTTCAATCAATTTCAGAACCAATCTTCGATAACAGATCAACTTAGGGTCTCTCGTTTCCCATTCCCCTTTTAATTGGTATATTACCGATGCTGAGTCTCCATATACTTCTAATGTCTTAATTTTCCGTTCTATGGCTGCTCGGATACCCATGATGCAAGCTTCATACTCAGTCATGTTATTAGTGCAATCGAAGTCCAATTTACTAGAGAAAGGATGATAATCTCCATTTGGAGATACCAAGATTGCCCCAATCCCATTGCCTAACGCATTCGAAGCCCCGCCAAAGTTTAACCTCCAAGATTGATTTTCTTGGGGATTCTCTTCAGCATTTGCCACATATATCAAGTCTTCATTCGGGAAGTCAAAGTCCAGCGGTTCATAATCTTCTAAAGCTCTACTAGACAAGAAATCTGCTATCGCACTCCCTTTGATGGCCTTCTGACTTACATATACTATATCGAACTCAGAGAGCAAGATTTGCCATCTAGCCATTCTCCCATTCAACGCCGTTGACTCCATCATATACTTTAAAGGGTCTAATTTTGAAATTACCCAAGTCGTATGATAGAGTAAGTATTGCCTCAACCTCTTTGTTGTCCAAATCAAGGCACAACATAATTTTTAGATAGACGAATATCTCATTTCACAATCAGTAAATTTCTTACTGAGATAGTATATCGCCTTTTCCTTCTTTCTAGTCGCATCATGTTGACCCAGTACACATCCCATGGAATTGTCGAACACTGTTAAATACAAAATCAAGGGTCTATCTGTGCTAGGTGGTGACAGCACTGGAGTATTGGATAGGTATTGCTTTATCTTTTCAAAAGCTTCCTGGCATTCTTCATTCCAAACACCTGGATTATGATTCTTCAGAAGACGAAATATGGGGTCACATTTCTCGGTCAACTGTGAAATGAACCGAGCAATACAATTCAGTCGTCCTAAGAAACTTCGAACCTCTTTCTGGGTACGTGGTGGCGGTAAATCTCGTATTGCCTTGACTTTGTCTGGGTCAAATCTCGATTCCTTTTTCACTGACTATGAAGCCCAACAACTTTCCTGATCTGGCTCCAAAAATGTATTTTGTTAGATTAAGTTTGAGCTGAAACTTTCTTAGTTTTAAGAACAATTTTCTAAGGACCTGCACATGCTTCTTCTCTGTTCTGGATTTGGCAATCATATCATCATCATAAACCTCAATCTCTTTGTGCATCATGTCGTGGAACAAGGCTACCATGGCTCTCTAATATGTTGCTCCCGCATTCTTTAATCTGAATGGCATTACTTTGTAGCAAAATGTTCCCCACAAAGTAATAAATGTAGTCTTTCCCATATCTTCAGGGTGCATCTTTATCTGGTTGTATCATGAGAAACCATCCATGAAGGAAAACAGTTAATATCTCACCATATTATCCACCAAAGTATCGATATGTGGCAATGGGAAATTGTCTTTTGGGCTAGCTTTGTTAAAATCTCTGTAATCCACACACATTCGCACTTTTCCATCTTTTTTAGAGACTGGGACGATGTTGGCTACCCATTCAGAATATTTGACCTCCTGTAAAAACCCAGCATCAAACTGCTTTTTGACTTCCTCTTTTATTTTAAGCACAATATCGGGCCTCATTCTTTTTAACTTCTGTTGAACCGGCTTACAATCCTCCCTTATAGGTAGGCGATGCACTACAATGTCAGTGCTCAACCCGGGCATATCTTGGTATGACCATGCGAAGATATCTTTGAATTCTTGGAGTAATTTAATATGGTCTCGTCTTGTCTTTGCAGAAATCTCAGTTTCAATTTTCACCTCTTTTCCTTCTTCCAAGCTCACCACTTCTATTGCTTCTTTGTGAGGTAGAATTTGTTTTTCTTCCTGTTCTACCATTCTCAACAAGTCCAAAGATAAACCACCATCTACGTCATCTTCAAAGTCCAGTGATCCCTCTAAACACATGTTTCGTTCAAGAGAAAACTCTGAGTTTGTAGCAGCGTCATTCACGTCATCGATATACAAGGACCTAATATGGTTACAAAAGAATGTATGAATTTATGTACAATTATTTGTGCAATATGATTATAAATGAAAGAATAATTTAATATATTTACTCGTATAGAAAGAATAAAAGAATATTTGCTCGAAAGAGTTGTATTTTATTAAAATAATGATATTTGAACATAAGCCTTTTTCACAAAAGAGTTCTTATTATTTCTAGGCTAAAACAACAAGTTTGTTCTGAATATTACTCTGAGACAGTTCTAAAGACTTCAGGTATATCTACCGCAGTCCAATTATCTAGAACACTCCCAGGTTCATAAGGACAAATGTCTAACAAACTCCCCCTTCATTTTCATCTTCATTTTTGGCATTGATGTGCATGTTTTCCAACGTCTCTTCGATGCTTTCCTCAGTTGATATCCTTCTCTCAGAATGAATGATCCCTCTAGATACGGAGGTTTTGGATATGTGGGGAATTATCATTGGCTCCCATTTGATTTCCTCCCCACTTAAACGCGCTCTTCTTCCTTCCTGCCTTTTTTCCAACTCCTTCTTTCTCTGTCCTCTATCTGGTTTGTACCCTAAGCCAAAGTTGTCTTGTTTCTCTTTTAGCACTGGAACCTCAATTTTTCCCTGAAGGTATTTCCATAATCCTCTTCTGGGTAAAGCTCTTTTCCCTACCAACAATTGCAAACCCATCTCTGTAGTTTTGGATATTTTAAGCACCAAAATTTTGCTCCCTTCATGAATAAATGTTGCATTTACAAACTTCAGAGATCGAAAAGAGCATTCCACCGACTTGTCATTGGTCTTCACATACGGTGCCTCATTGGATACAGCCGCTATAATATCCTCTTCAGCGTTTATTGTCACCAACCGACCTTCTAACACTAACTTCAATGTCTGATGTAATGATAACGGTACGACCCCCACTGAATGTATCCACAATCTCCCTAATAAGCAATTGTAGGAGGGTTTGATGTCCATCACAAGAAAATCCACCTCATAAACTGTTGGGTCAATCAATAAGGGTATCTTAATTCTTCCCATGACCTTTCTTTCTGTACCATCAAACGCCCTCACTATATTTTGGCATGTTTTCATGTACAAGCTGTCTATGGGAAGCCTGTTAAGTGTGGATAATGGCAACACGTTCAAAGCTGATCTATTGTCAATCAACACTCTTGGCAAAGTATACCCTTTGCATCGTGTAGTGATATGCAAAGCCTTGGTAGACCCTATGCCTCCAGGTGGTATGTCGTCATCATTGAAGAATATGAAATTATCAGCACTAATATTATTGACCAACTGATCTAATTTGCCGACAGAAATATCGTTGTCCATATAGGTCTCGTTCAGCACCTTCATCAACGCACTTCGGTCCACTTCTGAATTCAAGAGTAAGGCTAGTACAGATATGCGAGTCGGTTGTTTATGCAACTGTTCGATGACATTATACTCACTATGCTTCAAAAATTTAAGGAATTCCACAACTTCTTCCTCTTTCACTGGCTTATTGATAGATAACACAGGCTCAGCTATTTTCCATTTTTTTCCACTGTTACGGTCCTTCCTTTCACAGGTTCTGGATCGGCACTCACACCCTGGTCCTTTGTAGTCTCCTTTCCAGGGACAGTTGTATTGCACTCGTAGTTCCACCGAACCTTCCTACTATCTTGGTAAGAAAAGATTGCAGGTTTCTTTATTATGATCCTTGGCATTGCTGGAATTCTCACTTCATCATTCTTTGGTCGCGAAATAATGACCACAGGCTGCGCTACTCTTGGAACCTTCGTGGATTCGGATGTGCAGATACTCCCTTCCTCTTTAACTTCTTTGTAAAACTCTATTTTCTTGTCATCCATCATGCCTTGAACCAAGGCTCTGAATTCTGTACATTCTTGAATCTCATGACCCTCCTCATGATGGAACTCATAGTAGTTTTCCACCCCTTCAAAGCTTCTCTCTGAATTCAAAACAAATAACCCCCTTTCTACCATCTTCTTCCAGACCCATCTCAAAGGAATTTTCACTTCTGCAATATCATGTTCACTCCATTATGATTAGGTAATGGATTCTCTGCACTAGGCGAATCATCCAATTTAACAATGCCGATGCCTATAAGTCTTTCAACCAGCTTTTTAAACGTCGTACAATGTTTTATGGAATGCCCCATGATTCCTTTGTGATAATCGAATTGTGCGTTTGGATCGTACCACTTGGGGTACGGAGGCTGTAGAGGTTTCAAGTAGTAAGGGGAAACTACGTGTGCATTGTATAGATTCTGATACAGCTCCCTATACGACATTGAAATTGGCGTAAATTGAAACTTCTCCGTATTTTGTCTCGTGTTAGATCCCTGTTTTGATGATCCTTGTTAGTTAACAGCCACTTTTCCCGGCCGATTCACCGTAATCGTGTTTGAATATCCCTTGTTATATGAACTAGTGTTGTTGACCTTATTTTCTTTCTTCTTCGAGGCCGACCTTCTGCTACTTTCTCCAGCAACAATCTTTCCACTTCTGATAGCATTTTCTATCATTTCACCATTCATAACTATGTCAGAAAAACTTTTTGTGGCACTTCCTAACATATTTGTGATAAATGGGGCCTTCAACGTGTTAACGAAAAGCATGATCATCTCTCTTTCTAGAAGAAATGGCTGAACTTGGACGGCAACTTCACTCCACCTTTATGTGTATTGCCTAAAACTTTCACCGGGCTTCTTTTCCATGTTTTGTAGAGTGATTCTATCAGGTATCATGTCGGTTACGTGATTGTACTGCTTTATGAATGCCTATGCTAAATCTCTCCATGAATTAATCTTGGTACGACTCAGTTGATTGTACCACTTGGATGCTGCCCCCGTGAGGCTATCCTGGAAACAATTTATCAGCAACTGGTCGTTATTAACATACCCAGTCATCCGCCTACAAAACATGGTAATATGAGCTTCAGGGCTACTAGTTCCATTGTATTTATCAAACTCAGGCATTTTGAATTTGTAAGGGAGTACTAAATCCGGAACCAAACTTAATTCTTTAGCGTCAATCCCATGGTAGCTCTTAGTACTTTCCATCGCTCTAAAATTTTCTTTCAGCCATTTATACTTTTCTTCTAGTTGTTTTGGTAATTCATCATTCATCTTCTCTTTTCCAGCTGTTTCATCGAAGTCAGAGATAGCAGGATTGACAAGGTTATCTCTAGGATTAGAACCTGATCCAGCCTGAAAATTTATTGGTGTTACAGCACCGGCCTGAAACTGCTGAGGCTTGATGGTGACAAAGGATTTACGTGGATATACTTCACCATGCTGAGAGGTAAAGTCTGGAGGATAAACAGGGCCCTCACTATCTCCTTCTTCAGCATTGAGCATAGAGCCCTTTCCTTTATCAGTTCCTCCGGTTAACAACTGAGTTAATTGAGCCATCATACTCCCTTGAGATTCCATCATTTTATCCATCATTTTTAGCTGAATTTTCTCAAGTTGTTCATTCATTTGTTGTTGAAGCTGATCCTACATCTCCTTTTAGAACTGTTCTAGCTTTTCCATTCTTTGGTCAATGTCCTTAGTTTTTTATCGAGTACCGTAGCGGTGTTTGTAGGTTGGTTGGTTTCCAGATTAATTGATGAGTGATTTAAATTAATTAGAATCTTTTAATATTTTTTAATGCATATGAAGCAAATGCAATGCATGAAATGGATACAAAAAGGCGTCAATTTTGATTCAATTCCATTTAAGAAAACTTTACTAGAAATTAAATTTTTTTTACATAAATTGAATTACAAATAAAGCTTTGTCCTATTACTTAGAATTCTAATATTCCTAAGTAACAAAGCTAACTCTTGCCCCCGATCCGATTCTAATTCATATTTCACACTCAGCATGTCAGCCTATACTGCCAAAGTCTGCATGTGATCAGCTACTTCTCGAATCTGGACCACAGCTTCCTCCATAATATGATCTCTGCTCCTAACTTGATTCTGAAAGTAGTGGAGCTGTTCATTATTACGACTTTCATTTGCTTCCAAGTGTTTGATCCGGATCTCACAATTTTACAGCGCCATTTCTAGCTCTTCTATTCTTTCCTTCATTTCATCAATCTTGCCTAAGCTTGCTTTCAACTCTATTGCGGAATTTCGATTTTGATACTGACGAAGAGATCTTTCCAACTTAGTCACTCTATCCTTTAATTCACCTTTTCGCTTTGGCTATCTGACAAACTCTTTTCTAAAGCCTTATTTCGCATCTGCATCTCTTGGAATTTTCGTTCCTATCTATCGGCTTTGTCGTTTTCTTCTTAAATTTCTGCTCGCCACGGTTCTAAAGTATTTCCCAACCCGGCAGTGTTCAATAACAGCCACAACTTTTTATAATCTGTCTTCAAACTATCCAACTCCTTTTCAACCTTGTTTTTCCCTTTTTTTAATTTCTCAGTTTCGAGCTTTTGAACATCTATGTCTAATCTTAAGTTCATCTTCTCTTCTTCTACTTGTTCTATCTTTTTTTCTAACTCTGTATTTCTTCTTTCAAAATCTTGTCTTATGATTTCCAACTCAGCAGGGACAACCCGTAAATATTCCTCTATTGATTGGTTATTTTCCTGACTTATCTTGGGTATATTGTCGTTGATTCTCCTAACCCACCATTCATTATACTCAGGAGTTGTCATCGGACCCACCGCTAACCTCTTCATTCGGCGAGTCTGTTTCCATGCGCTAGACATCTCTTGAATCTTCTTTTTATAACCATCATCCCTGTATGAAAATTCACAATCAGCTATTCCTTGGGTCGCAGGTATGAATTGCCTTGACCTATACTGCCTTAGCACTAACAATGGGGTATATCCAACAGCTCCCCAAATTCCAAGCAGTGGAACCCAATCGAAATTACCACACCTATACAAGATCTCATCTGGAAGCAGCCAAGGAGCCCTCCACTCGACGTCCTCCTCATGAAGATTTTGAAGAATTGCCATCCACTTCTCATCTGAAATGTCGTCTCTCCTCGGTGTGGCTATAATCTCCTTTAGTGACTAGTAATTTTCAGAGAAAACCCTATACGAAACCCAATCAACCTTCCAAAAGTGACTGTGAAACCATGCGAGTAGGAGCTGTGCACATCTAATGAATCTACCCTCACCCGCCTTTCGGCATGCACTCAATGATCTAAAAGTTTCTGCTAGATTCGCCAGAATCGATGTAACCTTCTTATCAAGCCGGTCAAATAAATTGGTGACTGCTTCATCAACAAGCCCCAAAGTTTTGGAGAAGACAACTAAACCATATATACTCAAAGCAAAGACGTCTAACCTCTTCCTCACATCTGGGTGCGTTAGAATTAAATCTTTCAAACTTTTCCATGGAATGCACTTACTATCCCCTTTTTACTTAATCCGTGTTGCAACCCACTGCTCACTCATCCCCGTTACATTCATCAGCTTCTTCGAAAAGGTTGGTACATTTATCGCTCTCGAGTAGACCTTGTCCACTTGAAACTTTGAACATCGGAGTAAAGCCACATATTCTTCTATCGTAGGCACCAAATCAACCTTCCCAAATGTGAAGCAGCTGTAAGCAGGATTTCAAAACTGGGCGAAGGCTCGAAACAAATGCTTGTCTACCTTCACATCAAGCAAATAAGACAAATCCCCATAATTATTATAAAATAACTGTCTAACCCCGTCATTCCACTGATCCCAGATTTCCTTCAACTTTTGCAAATTGTTTTGAGTTACACTGATGCGAGTAAAATCCCACAGTTCCGATACATGTCCGTCAGCCAAACTATCACCTTTCTCTTACTGTGTCATTTCAGACCAAGTTCGGACAGCCGCGTTATCCTTCACTTTATCAAGAAACCCTTTTTCCATGATAAGCTTTCTATCTAGCAACTGACTATGAACCGACGTCTTTTATAATGAAATGAAATGTCATGTCTTGCAATCAAAATAAAACACAAAAAGTCAGTATCATAGAAAAACATAAAATATAATCAAGAAATAGTAAAACACCTAATCAGATATCTACTAGGATTCAGTATAGTTCTACTTAAGGTGGATTCCTAAGGTTCACTATATGAAGTTCAGCTTCTAGGGCAAAGGTACCCGAACCAGCAGATTCCTCAATCTTCACCCATTATAGGCTCATATAGATCAAGTTTGGTTCAGGGGAATACATTTTCCCTATGACTATACGGAGATCAAAATCTCACGAAGGCATAGGTACCGATGTACTCCGAAAGCGATCCACTATTCTATACGGAGGTTAAAACCTCACGAAGGAATAGTTTCTCACTCCCACTTAAAAGGGTAAAATCATTTAACTCATGTAATGTGTAATGCAAACAATACTTAAATCAATTAAGCAAGAAAATAATGAATGCAAAAGGATATCATGAATTTTTTTTTAAATTTATTTTTTCGACCATAAGACAAAAAATTAATCAACTTTGTGGCTCGACTCTCTTATTTTTTTAAAAAAGAAGTCCCCAGCGGAGTCGCCAAGCTGTCAAAACTATTTTTATTTTTTGGAAAAAAACAAAAATTAGTTGTCGATGAAAATTTGGAGTCGCCACCAATCTTTTATTGAGGTGTGATTGGATCACCTAAAACGACTTTGGTCTACGAGTTTTTAGAAAAACGGGTTTGGGAGTTAGTTACGTTCGAGGAAGAATTAGCACCCTTGTAACGCTCAAAAATTAGTACCAAATTGATTAATTAATGTCTTAACGTCGAGAGTTAAAAATATGATCCTTAATTAAATTAAATTATTTATTAAGACTCCCTCATTTTGAAATAGAAAACATCACACCCAATACGTTAGGGCACGATATTTTATTTCTTCTAGATGAGTTTGTTCAAAAGATTTGTGTGATAAAATTTAAAAGAATATTCAATTGTTTAAGATTTATGACGAAACCACAGTCCAATACGTTATGGCACAATTTCTTAACATCCCAAACATTGAATATTTCCTTTATTAATATATATATTTTTAAAAAATCTTTGTCTCGAAAAATCAATACGTCACATCCAATGCGTTAGGACACAACATATTAAATTCCCAACAACAAGCTTTTTCATTTTATTTTTGATCAAAGAGAAATTCTCGATTGTCAGATTTAACGAAGAAAATTGGAACCCAATACGCTAGGGCTCAATTTTCTTAAAAATCCTAAATACGAGCATTATCTCTATTTTGAAAAGTTCTATTTTTAAATTTGAGTAAAAAGATGATGTAATGTTATATTGTATGTATAAATGGCACAATAACAAATACAACAATGACATAGAAATAATATAAACAAATAAATAAACGAAATGAATATATATAAAAACAATAATCCATGACGTGCAAAGTATCAAATAAATGAACAAAATATAAAAAAAACATAAATCAATAAACAAATGAAGGAAATAAACAAAAAATATAAAGAAAAAAAAGGTACAAAATATATATATTGAAATTAAAAAAATACACATGGATTTACATATAAAATTTGGGCTATAGAATTTATATAACAAATTATATATAATTTTATAGAAAGAAATATATATATAAACATATTTATTATAAAATATGTGTAAAAGGAATATATTTGAGCATTTTAAAAAATAAATATATACGTATATATATATAAATATAAAAAAATATTTGTTAGAAAAAAATTATATACGCATGTGCACATATAAAAATAATAAATATATACATATATAGATTTTTGAAAAAAACATATATATAAAAAATAATTACATTATTAATTAATTAAAGAATAAAGAAAATAAAAAAAGTAAATTGAACTGTAGACAAAAATTTGGGGTAAATTCGTAAATAATTGAAGACTAGAGGACCCTGTTGAACACGCTAATAATTCAGAGGGGCTGGAAAGGAAATTATCCCTTCTCCTCCAAAACGGCGTCGTTCAAATAGGATTAAATTGAAATCGAAGAAAAATTAAATGGATAAATTAAAAAAATAAAAGAAACCTAATTGTAAAAACTTTAAAAGGCGGAGGGACTAAAAGCGCAATTTGACCCTCTGCTCAAAAACACGCGGATCTTAGGCCGGGTCGGAGTCGGGTCGACCCATGCCTAAACGACGCTGTTTTCAATTGGCTATTTAAGCCAAAATTGGTTCAATGAAACATTCCATTCCCTTTAAAAAAAATAACAAAAAAAAAAAACCTTTCAAATAAGCTCTCTCGCCCCAGCTCAACCGGCCTGGGTCCGGCATCGGCCGATCATCAGCCGGTCATCGGCCACCGCGCCGGCCACTGGCCTCCGGCGACGGCACCGCCATCTGCGGTGGCCGGAGAAGAAAATTTTTTCGATCCATGCCTTTCGAAACCACTAAACCCAAATCCAACCCCGAGACTTTCAAAATACCGATGCAAAAGCCCTAAATCTTCAAGAAACCTTTCGGTTTCTGGTCGTCTGTGGCGATCTGAGTTCCAACGGATGTTGTCCCTTTCTTTTTTCTATTTATTTTCTTCGTATATAGATAGAAATATATTATAAAAAAACTGTAGATTTAAAGAAAAAGAAAAAAAATAAATGTCAACCTTAGATCGATTTTTGCTCTCTCGATGTTGAACTGTCTTTTTGCTGTGAAAATAATTATTTTTCTTATTGATTATTTTGGATCCTCTCTTTACAGTGTATCAATGGCTTTTTTATAGCCACAATAAAATAATAACATAGAAAGTAAATCTGTTCATATCAATCTTGATTCGCAATCTTTGGATTTTTCTTTCCATATACTGTTTATTTCTTTCTTGATGTGCAGGTATGGACGTGGCTCGTGCGGATCTTGCGGATCTTGCAGACTAGGTGGCTGCGGCGTGAGTTCTCCCCAGAAACCCTAGGGTTTCTACCACTGTTTTGGGCCACTAGATTTGGGCCTCTGATTTATTTCGATTTGGGCCATGAATTCTGGGCCAATTATTTGTTTTGGATTCGCTTTGTAAAAAAAAACTGGACTTTTTTTATTTTATTTTTATTTATTAAAGGGCCGGGTAAAATTTAGGTATTACAAGAATGATAAAAGATTTTACAATTAGAACTTTGTGACTATATATAAAAGAAAAGTGAGAACTAAAGATTTTGAAGTTTTTCTCGTCTTTGATACTTGGATATGTGTCTCTGTAGTCTTAAAGTATTCTTGACTTGTATTTATACACGGTAATTGATTTGTGTTTCTGGACTAGCAAGACTTGTCAGTTCTTGACTTTCAACCACATAATTTTTTTCACCATCCATTGATGAAAAACATTAATATTGTAATTCATTGTCCTTAGTTGCTCAAATTCGAAATTATCAGAAATTAAATTAAGACCAATTTACTCAATATCGAAATTGAAAGTAACCGGAAAGATTTTTTACCAACAAAATTCACCCTCCTAAAAACTATAGTTTCAAAAACTCTCTCACAATCTCTTCTACGTTAAATCACGCACAAAAGGCGAACAAGTTTACTCACAAATGACCACTGAATTTTAAACTCCATTGTTTTGGTTACGGGTGGAAGTGCGGTGTTAATGATCTGTAGTGAAGGTGTTTTGCCAAACAATAAACGACAAAAGATGATGATCATATTAAAAGAAGTAAGGGAGCCTTGTTTTTGGATGCCGCTGCATTTTCTTCCTACAAGTAAAAGCGATATCAGTCTCTTGGTTTAATTTAGCCCGCTTTACTCGGCCCTGGACCAGCCATAATTTCATGATGTTAGTTCAAGTACAATCCTGTGAACTAGAGTGTTAAGAAATTTACAACATGAAAAATAATGATAAAAAAAGAAGAAGATTTTTTCTTGTGCTATTAGTTAGCATTATCATAATATCAGACGCTTTTACAATGTGAATACGAAAAAAAAATGAAATTTCAGATCAATGTGATCTCACAATGGGAAAACCTGGACCAAAGCAATATAATAAATTTGTAAGCTGAATGATGTTACTGATATCGTGCACCAATTGAATCGAAAACGTCCTACTATCTATGGAAAATTATCTCATCCCGCTTCGATACTGAAACTTAAATCACGAGACACGATAGCACTCCCTTTTTTTACTACAATCTAAACACCTTGCGCCTGTGTTGTTTCCCTTTGCAACCAATACCAAAAATTAAATAATAAAACATAACCCCAATAGCCCAACGTGCATGCATGCAAATCGAATGCCGTCAATACGTTATTGACCAATATATATATATATATTTTTTTTTTTTTTTGGGGGGGGGGGGAGGATTTCATTGATTCATCAAGTTTTGAAGCCTTATTTGTTGGTAAAACTGAGCGATGAACTCTTCAGCTTTGGCATCAATCATCTCGTCGCCGCCATCATCATCGAACCAGCTTTCCTCTTCACTAGGTTCCATAACATGAATCTCTTGATTCAAAGGTGACTCGTACTGGCTCATGAAAGATGAATCGGACGAAGCCATTGGAGACCAGGGAGCCGTCGCAATAGCTTCCTCTGTTGGTTGACTTACGGGTATGAACTCCGGCTCAAGCATGAACCCAGGTTTGGCCTCGATAGTAGGGGGCGGTGATTGGTTGCTTTGTAAATGCATCGGACGCATTGACCCTAGAAGCCTCTTCCAAGAAACCTTGGGAACCATATTAGCCTGAACCGATTTGGATTTGCTTGATTTGAGACGCAACATGTAAAGCGCCACCTTGATGACGTTGAGCGCGGCGGATCGTTTTCTTTTGTGAGGCGTGGCCAAGCTATTGTGATCATCATGAGGAGCCTTCTTCTTGTCCCTTGAGATGGATGCCATTAATGTACCTGATATTTCCTCCACCGAACAAGGAGACAAGAAGAAGGGTCCCTAATGTATTAATTAAAATCGGCTATCGTAATTTCAGAGCAACCCCTGCGGTTAGCACAGGGAGATGCGAAATGTGGGTTGCCGAGGGGGTTGAATTCAGAAAACAACAACCAATTTATACATTGGAGGGTTGAAGAGTCGTCCTACCCCTACCCCCATTTTTGATATATATATTTTACTGGGAAATTCATGGTAAAAGAAACGGAATATTCTTGAGCTGGCCAAAACAGTAAGCAACCGAATACTAATTTATGCATACATATACCCTAGTTAATGTTATGCATACGTAGAAAGAATATATTTTTAGAAAATTCAAGAACTCTAATATACTAAATTGGAAAACCTAAATACCTTTAAATTTAATTAAGAATTAAAAAATATTTTATTTTCTCTTTATAACAACAAAAAGTCATAAATTAAGGAGTACATTTTACTAAATTAATAAAATAAAATCAAAAGAAATAGTTAAACTTAAATACCACCATCCCATTATTATTAAGCTTCATACTAATATTTAATTTTAGTTGTGTAGTTATATATATTAATTAAAATTGATGAATAAAAGAAAATCATGCATATATAATATTGATTTGAAGAAGAGACGTGGGTTGATGTTCCAAGACAAATAAATAATTCAACATTATTGCCAGATGTTTATAATTAATCTCACCAACAAAGAAGCAGCAAGCTAAAGTTGTTTTGGACGCAATGTATTATGTAAGAAAGCGTAGAAGGCCTTCAATTGTTTCTTGCGGGTGAAATTAATGTGACAATGGAATTTCTAGTGAAAACAAAACTCCACTGGAAATTGGGAAGTGACCCCTAAACATGCGTCCATGAATTCAGCAACATCCCTTCCTTCTCCCGTAAATCTCCAACATTATTATAATAATATAATGGTCACAATGAGAACAGCGAGGGCGACGGAGCCAAGTTTCTTGATTTCTTGGTGGAGCAGCTGAGATTTCTTATGATTAGTTTACTTGCAAATTAATCACATAATGTAATCATTGAATTGCAGATCCGTACGTGTTTCCTTACTACCACCCATTCCATAATCAATAATTTCATTATTTATTGCTTCCGGATCTTCATTTTTCATACCAAACCACCATTCCTGTTCTAATCAATTCCCTTCATTTTCGTTAAGCAAAGAAAAAAAAAGAATAGTTGTTGCCAGCTGCGGCTTTTTCTCCTTCCCTACTGCCTAATGTTTAAGTCTACGGATAAACTGCTTAGTTGGTCACTCGATTTTTAGAGTTCTTTCATTTTTAGTCACCAAACATGAAATCCTTACAATTTTGTCACTCATTTCATTTTATTCACACAACCGTTATAACTGTACATGCCACATCATGTTTATACTTTTATTTGGGTTACCCAACTTCTAGGTCGTTTTTATTTTAGTCACAAAAAAAATCATTTTTTAAAGTATTATTAGGGTAAAAAATTAACGATTAAAGTAAAAGTTGTAGAAACTAAAATAATGCATTAAAATTTATTAAATTGTACTTGTTTATCATATTGCCTAAAATTCTAATTTTTTCAATATTGAAATTTTAGATTTCAAATTTCAAAACATCATTTAAATTAAATGTTGAAAAAAATTATCCATTGATGATGTAAATTGATTTGTTATTGTAATATTGAAATTAATTAAATTAATCCCTTTTAAATTTATTTTATTTTATGTTTCCATATTATTATTAATGAAATCAACTCGATAACTCATATTTAATAATTGTCTCTGAAACTTAAAAATTTTTTATTATATAATCTCAAATCTTTTTACCAGACTAAAAGCATAGAAAAGTCATTGCAATTGATTAAATTAATTGCTTATTCTTCGTTTGGGTGACAAAATGATGAAAAAATTATGAGTTTTATTTGGCATGGAAGACAATTTTAATTAATTATAAGGATTTTTCTTTGTTTTTAGCTCAATATGAAAGCCTCGAGATCATATAATCAAAAGAAATTTGGGTTTCATGTACAATTATTAAAGATGATTTATTTGAGTTGATGCCAATTTGGAAACATAAATAATATTTTAAGATTTAAAATGAGACTAAATTAATTAATTTAATTAATTTCACTATTATAATAGCAAATCACCATCGGTTGAGAGTATCCAAGGATAAAAAATTTCAATAACTTATTTAATTTATTTTGATGTTTTAAAACTTAAAAATTCAATATGAAAAAAAAGAATTTAAAACTTTCAGCAAGGAGATAAACAAAGTACAATTTGACCATTTTAAAGCATTATTTTAGTTTCAACCGCTTTTTACTTTAATCTTTAATATTTTTATCTTGACCAATATTAAAAAAGATACTTTCTAGGTAACCAAAATGAAAACAACTTAGAAGTTGAGTGACCAAAATGAAAATGTGAATATGATATAGCGTGTACAAGTTAACTATCGTTAGAGATTTAATGGTTGGATGGCCAAAATGCAAGTACCCTAAAAATTGAGTGGTCAACTAGGTAATGTACCCTTAAGTTTACGTATTTATAATTAGGAATTTAATTAATAGTGTAAGGTTTATCTCAATATACTCTATTTCAGAATTAATCAATTTCTTCTAAAAAAAATGAAAGACAAAAGAAAATTGTTGTAAGGTTAAAGCTTTTTACCTGAATAATGTAAAAAAAAAAGGACCAAAACGATATGTCAGTAGGATTAAATACCAAAATGGTATGTTAGTAGCGGTGGTGCCTGGCACCACCATTTTTTTCCTAATTTTTTTTATTTAAAAAAAATATTATTTTATTAGTGGTGCATCTCTCATAGGCAGCACCACAATTTTAAAAAACCCGAAATACAGTTGAAATACGACCTGCTCGCTCGCAAGTGGTGCCACATGGACTGGCGGCACAAGTCACGCCTCCTTGATAGGCAGCATTGGTGCCAGTGAGCCATCCGCTCTATAAGTGACTGTGCACTGTAAATTTATAGTGTTTAGTCCCGTCCAAGGGAAAAAAATGAGGATGAGGGACCTTATAACCATGGTCCCCTTGTAGAAGGGTTTCAACAGGGAGAAAAAAAGAGGGAAAGAAAGGAGAGGAACGAGAAAAAAGAAAGAAAGAAAAAAGGTATGTTTGTTAGTAATTAATGGTTTTTTTTTAATTTAAAGGGATTAGTTATTTTATTTATGTTGTTTTTTTTGTTATTAATTATTATAAATTGTTTGTGTTTAGTTTAGTATTTTGTAATTTTTTATGAATGTAAATTTTTGTTTTTGTTTTTAAATTATTTTATAGTTATTTTGTTAGTAATTTATTATTAGGTTATATATTGTTTGTGTTTACTTAGTGTTTTGTGAGTTTTATGAATGTAATTTTTTTGTTTTTTAAATTATTTTAAAGTCATTTTGTCAAGTAATTTATGGTTAGGTTATAAATTGTTTGTGTTTAGTTTAGTGTTTATTGTGATTTTTTATGAATGTAATTTTTTGTTTTTTAAGGGTAAACTACCAAAATAGTCACTTTTGTTTGATTCAAAGGTTACATTTTAGTCACTGCTTGCCGTTAGTTTACATTAATGTAATGATGGCGATGTGTACGTTAAATCATCATTTCAAACAAAATTCTAGGTTAATTTATACAATCGGTCCCCATATTTTTTCGTTTGGAGCAATTTAATTTTTTTCTTTTATGTTCTTTTAACTTTCTTTCTTTTCCATTCTCTTATGCTTCTCCCTTTGTTTTCCTCCCTTCTCCATTTCTTTCAATGTAGTTTTTCTATATTTTATTTTTTTGAACAATTTAATTTTTTCGAGTGAGGCGAGCTTGTGGACAAGTTACAAATGGAAAGCATAGAAAAACTAGGTTAAAAGAAATAAAGAAGGGAGGAAAATAGAGGGAGAAGCATAAGAGAATGGAAAAACAAATTAGAAGAACATAAAAGAAAATTTTTAAATTGTTGAAAATGAAAAAATATAGGAACCAATTGTAGAATTTAACCTAAAATTTTCGTTTGAAATGATGATTTAACGTGCCACATCAACTTACCGTTACACCATTGTCGACAATTAACGACGCAGTGACTAAAATGTTACAACACGATAACGTAAGTAACTAAAACGTAACATTTCAAACATAAGTGACTAAAATGCAACCTGAGTCAAACAAAAGTGACTATTTTGATAGTTTACCCTTTTTAATTATTTGAAGTTATTTTGTTAGTAATTTATGATTAGATTATAAATTGTTTGTGTTTATTGTGATTTTTTATGAATGTAAATTTTCTTTTGTTTTTTAATTATTTTAAAGTTATTTTGTTAGTAATTTATGATTAGGTTATAAATTGTTTGTGTTTAGTTTAGTGTTTATTGTGACTTGTTATAAATGTATATTTTTTGTGTTTTTAATTTTTTTAAAGTTATTTTGTTAGTAATTTATGATTAGGTTATAAATTATTTGTTTAGTTTAATGTGTCTTGTGATTTGTTATAATGTAATTTTATTTTTTGATTTATTTGACAATTTTATTGATTTATTGACATGTCGATTAAATTTGTTTTTATATAATTTTATAGGTTGTTTGAAAGAAACTAAACATGTATGTTTCTATTTTATTTTTGTCGATTCATATGTTTTTTATGTTTAGATAGTTTATGTTTATTTTAATTATATTATTATTGTAAACTAATATAAATTTTTTATGTAGGTAAAATATGAGAATTTATGAGATATTTTTTTGTAATTATATTCTTATTGTACTATATTTATCGTATTATTTATTGTATGTATAATATTAATGTGTTTTGATAATTATTGAAAATGAATCCTTTAGAAATTAATTATCGAAGTTTAGTATATAATATTCTTTCTCCTATTATTGGGATAAAATGCTCAAATCTAAATTATTTACTTGTTTTTTGCAAAAACAAAATGGATTCCTTTTTCTAATTTCAAATTTGCAACAAATAAGTTCTTTGATTAATAATGATGATCACATATCAAATACTATTAATGTGATTATATTAACTATTTTGCTAATTTAATAATGTCAGGGTCCATACCGCGCATTAAGGGGTCGTGTAAATAGTGTAGGCTATCTTCCAGATGAACGCCTCATGCCATACTTGGAGTTAGCTGGATTTGGATCAGTGGCATTGATCCGCACCTTTGATTTATGATATGACTTAATATCCGCTATGGTCGAGCGATGACGTCCAGAGACCCACACATTTCATTTGTCGTGTGGGGGGTGCACCATCACTCTATAGGATGTTGCACTGTAGCTCGGGCTCCCCATCAACGGGAATGCAGTCACGGGCACAAGTTCGATCTCTAGGTCGGTCGCCATTTGCTATAACTTACTTGGACACTCGCCCAGTGAGGGAAAATTTATGGGTTTCAGGTTTTCATGGCTAAAGGCCAATTTCGAGCATTTACCGAATACTGCCAGTGAATGGGAGGTGATGTACGCAGTTCGAGCTTACATTATGCACATTATAGCGGGTGTACTCATGCCGAATGAAAACAACAACAAGGTCCACTTGATGTACTTACCCCTATTATCTGATTTGCATAACATCTATTCGTACAGTTGGGGGTCCGCAGAGTTAGCTATGTTGTATCGCGAACTTTGTCGGACAACAAATCCTTCTGCGGTGGACATAGGCGGATGCCTTATATTGTTGCAATCTTGAGCGCTTTACTAGATGTCATTTTGGCATTGATTAGTCACCAATCATATGTATTTCCACTCGTGAATAGGTAATGAATTTTTACTCATTATAACAATTAGTTGACATTTTTTTTGGATGATATTACTCTAACAGTTTGTTTTCATAGATGGAGCACTAATCTGGGTATCGGAAGGTCATACACGATTCCAATATACCGTCTGATGATCGAGAATCATGCTAGAGATGGGATAAGTTTTTCTAATATTCATGACATTTTATTATTTTATTTCACTCGACCTGCGTTAATATAATCATGTTATTAACTGTGTAGTTCATTTGGATGTCATATTCTATCCTAGAAATTATGGCGGTGATTCCCTCGTGCCTGTCCACGTCCACTCAAACCTATGGTGCATTAGCACACCTGTTATCAATTTCCAAACAGTAGAGTGGTATCATGGTGATTGAGTACTTCGGCAGTTCGGTTGCTTACGGTATATCCCGACACTGCCAGTACGGTTGAGGGACATCTATGGAATTAACAAGAGGGGGAAACATTCAATGATTGGGCGGAAGTGCATAAAGAATATATTGCAATGTGGAACAACCGGTTGGGATGGATACCTTAGATGGATCGTGCTTTGGATCTGCAGCCCTTATTAGAGTACATACAGTGGTACTCTGAGATGGGAAAGCCATATTTGTTTGGTGGGAAATCGATGGTAGTCTCCCCACATATGACATGACTTGGGCAACCCTCTCATCCCCTTCCACATCCGCCTCCTGCACCCAAGCCAAAGCTAAAGCAAAAGTCGGTGCTACACTCTAGGGATAGTTCTTATCATCCAGACTTGGAAGGCGATGATTATTTCTCGAGCTCGTCAGGTCACGGATATCATTCAGAGTTTGATATCTTTAGCCCAATGCCATCGCAGTACTCGACTTCTCCTGGCTCGTATCCACCGCAGTACTCCACTTCTTCCGGCCCGTATCTTTGCCGTATATTTGTCGCAAGAAACAGGATCTGTGTATATTTTTCGTATAACCAGGTCTCATCTACTTGAACAAACGGTTTGCAGTGGGGAAATATATGCATGCATGGATCAAACATCTAGAGCATCCTTGATAAAAAAAATTTCCCGGTTGTAGTTGGTCATTCGGACCGTAATAAGGTTGTGTTTGTAACTCAATGATAGTCCTCGGCACGTACTCCCGCATAGAGGCTATCCATCCCTGTAACTCATTGTACGACGCATTGAAATCTTTGTAAAATTACTCCATTGCCATCTGTTTAGCTATCCATGCCTTCCGGTAATATACTCGATACTGGATTCGTACCTGCATTTTAGCAATCAGTATCAAAACTTTAATGGTCGACATGCCCTTCACCATTGGCATGATGCACGTATAGATAGTTTTGGAATCAAATTTCTGATGATCTTCAGTCGTATGTGTTAAAGTGCATGTGTGATGCCTAACAAATTTTTGTATCTCCTACATCTGCGACTTCTGGATAAATGCTGCTCATACCGGCCAATTGCAGCCTTCTATCGACCTCCAACACTCCTTAATATATATAATATCGATTTAAACACGGTGACTTTGTAGTCCACTAATATATTCATGTTATATAGCTTAATGGAAAACATGCACTCTTCCTTACTTTCAAATCTCTGGCCTACGGACAATAAAGAGCGACCATTGTCTCCACGTCTTCATCGTCTACAAGTTCCATTTCTTTGAATTTGATGGGATCTGTCTAAACTGGAAACTTGTAGAAAAGTTTCAAGATCCTTCCCCCACAACGTCTAACAATTTTTGCATTAATCATTTCCTTCATATCACCAAACGAGATATTTCTATTAAATCTCATTGCTATTTGTTGGCGACATTCAAATATACATTAAACGATTGTTGTCAAAATTACTCCATCAAAATAAACACATACTGAAAAACTGATTATCCATCTTCAATACTAAATCATTAAAAAGAAATAAAAATTCTCAAAATAATTTCAAATAGCAAAAAAAAAACTTACATAAAAATTTAATGAATAAAAAGAGATAAAAATTATATTAATATGCAAAATTTTTCATTCATAAGCTTAGACTTTTTCAGTTCTCATTTCGTACATGTACAATCATATTTACTCTTTTTTTTTTCACATTCTCTACTCTCTAACATTTATCTTTACATTTAACCATTTAAACTCATTTCTACGTTTTCTTCCACCTCCGATTCTGTATCTTCCTCCGGGAAATTCTCTATATTAAATTCTGAATTCTCTTCAAATTCATTTTCTACAATCCAATTTGGAAATTCCTCAGGATCTTATTCCTCTTCAATCTTTATAACGGATATTGAATTTATAAATTCTCTTGGTAATTTCCTAACAAATAATTTATCCATCCATGGCATGTCAAAGACATTTTGTTTCCTAGTCAACTCTCGCGAACCTACATTTTGTCTCACTATTTTCCCTGTACCATAAGAGATTAAAAACTTCACGAAGTATATAACTATATTCCAATAGGTTCGTGGTACCAATGTCTTCCAAAGTTGGTCTAAAATGATTTGATGCTCCCGTTTTGTTAATGTCCCTCTAAGGGTCAAGTATTACACTTTATTCTTTCTAATTAGTTCATGACCCTTCCATAACACTTCTTGCATATTTTGATTTACGGTAATAAGGTGTTGAACGATGTCTTCTTCTAGTTTCATTATGTAATCTTGTAATTCTCTAATCATCTTATCAACTTTCTCCCTTTGTGCTGAAGTTGTTATCCCATCAAGCAATATCAGATTTATTGCCATTTCTACCCATATCTATGACAGAAAAATATTTTTTTTTCGATTTTCAGTTTTTATCTATTTTTCTCTGGTGTCATCACTAACTAATAATTAATTTATAATAGTTACTAAAAAATAACTTTCAAATAAATTAAAAATATTAAAAGATTACATTCATAACCTAACAAATCACAATAAACCCTAAACAAACAATTAACCTAATTACAAAATTTCTTGACAAAATAACTTTAAAATAAATTAAAATTAATAAAATTTACATTCATAACCTAACAAAATCACAATAAACATTAAACTAAAAATTAATTTATAATAGTAACTAACAAAATAACTTTAAAATAAAAAACAACAACATAAAAACAACAATAAACAAACTACACAAGAGTAACAAAATAATTTATTCTCATCATAATTCATTCTATTAAAAAAATAAAAATATCTTATCCTTCTTTTTTCTTATCCTTTCTTTTTTCTCCTTCTTTTCTGTTATTTTTTTAAGCCTAATTCTCTTCTTCATTGGGACCATTAAATAGGAGACCAAAATTGCTTCAATGGTGCTGCCTATCAGATAAGGGTCACTAGTGCCACCTATTAGATAGGCACCACCCCTATATATTAATTCTGTAGATATATATACGGGCACATACTAGACCCAAAACTTATATACTAATGTGGTGCCGCCTATGAGAGAGACACCACTAATAAAATAATATTTTTAAGAAATAAAAAAATAATGATGTCACCTATGAGATAGACACTACTGCTATTGACATACCATTTTGGTATTTATATATATATATATATATATATATTTTAGAATATTGGTAAAATGTATTAGAAGTTTCCATCCTCAAATCATCTGGAAATTTGACAAATTTGTGAGGTGTGTGGGGCCCAACTCGACAGTATGAAAGAGGTGGCACTCCATCTACAGTTGTCGTTGGTTGCCGCCGCCAAATTCACTCGGTTTTTAGGCGCATCTACCACAACTTCAACTACTATACAAAGTCACGGATACATATTTTGAGGTATTACTACAACTAGTTTTAAATATAGTTTAATTGTAAAATGGAAGTTATTTTAAATTATAATAATATTTATTTAATTTATGAAGTTAAGATATTTATAATAATATTTATTTTTAATTTATGAAGTAATTAGTCACAAGCTAATATTTATTTAAATTATACTTCTACTAATTATTTAGACACATTAAATTAGCTTGTGACTAATTACTTTAGGGATTAAATAATTAAATTTTAATATATTCAATAATTATTTTAAATAACTTTAAAATATTACACAAATATATCAACCTATCAAAATAACAAGTACAAAAATATATTAATATGAATATCTTCTATAAATTGAATTATTATAAAAATTATGTAGGTATAATGCAAACACTGAATGCAAATTTTCTAGACTTTTCTAATTGTAATATAGTAAAACAATTTAAATATAATGCAAAAATGTAAGAGGATCATTACTTGAATATAAAATTTATTGACGTATTAAAATACATACTTTAAACACAAAATTAAGGGATAAATCTTAAATTTGTACATGAGACTTTGATTTATTGTACAATTTGATACATTAACTTTCACTTGGTGCAATTGTACATGTGAAACTTTGATCATGGTTTAAATGTATACATCGATTTTGATTGTGATTCATCCATACACATTTAAATAAATAAATACATTAATTTTCTTTTCATGTTACATAAATAGAATTATTTTCATATCGATAATTGTTTTAGTGATTTGTAAAATTTGAGTCAAATCAAAATTTCATGTATAAAATCGCACAAAATCATAGCTCATGTGTAACATTACACATTTGACCAAAGTTCATGTATAATTTTAAGATTTATCCTAAAAAAGGGAAGACAATTTTTCTATTTATTTTCTATCGTTTTTCTCTTTCGTTGGTCAAATTATAGTGTTGGCCCTTCTATTATGCTCAAATTTAGGATTAAGTCCCTATAATTTAAATTTTTGACATAGTTTAGTCCTTCTATTTAATCTCTTTATGTTAAATGAGTTGAAAGTTTGAATCCAAGTTGTAACCTATTAATCGAGTATTTATTTTTTCAAAAATAACTCGAATTCGAATAATTGTTGTATCAGAACAAAAAATTGAAAGTAAACAGCAATCAAATAACAATGGCAACTCTGAATAATGTACCACGTTGTCTTTTTCAATTGATTTAATTGACCTCCACTTTCGTGGGAAAAATCTTTCATATTTTGATAGTGTAATATGGAAGATTCTTGAAGATATAAAATAAATCATAGCTGTTATGATTAAAATATTTATTTCCTATAATCAGGGTTGAAAATGATTGTTCCCCTTTAATTGAGAGAATAAAATAATGGATTGAAACTTGGGCTGCGCAGGCAGGGTTCAGTTAATACAAGCAGTGTTGTTCAGAGTAGAGGTTTAATTGAGTTGAGTCAAAATGACTCTTTGATTTGAAATTTGTTGTTTGATGGAATATTTATTTTTAAAATTAAGCTTGAATTGAAATATGATCGACTTATTTGAATTTGATTAGATTCATTTATTAATTTTTATATTTAAGGGTCTGTTTGATTGGCAGTAAAATATTTTTCGTAAAATAATTTTTGAAACATGTTTTACTTTTCTGGAAAATATTTTCGGTGTTTGATTGAATTTGTGTAAAATATTTTCTATTGTTTGATGATTTCCTAAAATATTTTCCGGAAAAGTTGTTTTTACATATATTAATAAATTTATATACATATTAATAAATTTTATATTTTAAATTATTTTTACACATATTGCAATGATTTATTTATAAATAAATTTTTATTAATAAAAGTTTTATCTAATTAAATTCCAAATGTTCATCTATTTGTAGATTATACCGATTTGATTTTACTTCTTCATTATTAAAACATTTATTTGTATTTAAATTTTATATTAATTTGATTCTACTTTTATCCAATCTGATTCTTGTGATACATATATTTAACATGGGATTTAAATTAAAATAAAATACTGTAATTATTAGAAAATTTCATTTTTAAAAAAACTAGTATATTGTATTAACTCGTACTAAATGATATGTCAAACTTAAATTGCTACATTAATATATATTGGGTAACTAATGCAAGTGTAATATGCAATTAAAAGCTAGAATTTAAATGTTACCAACACAAAAATAAAGACGAGATAATAAAATTATTGAAAAGAAAAGCAAAACAGTAATCCATAGCACAACAAGAAACTAGTTATATTGTTGTTCTCTTTTTTCTATCCAAACCCAAAACAAAACATCAAAACCGCATTTAGTACTGCCAAAGTCTTTTATGGTTCTATCTAAGATTTGCAATAAATGAATTTGAAACTACTTAGGACTAATGTCTTTGAGAGCACAGATCTGCTCTTCCCCCATTGCGATATATAACAGACACAACCAGGTCTTTCCCCTCAAAAAACCATCCTTGATCCGCAATCACACCAAAACACATGAATGTAAAATTATATAACTACCATCTTCATGATATGTAAATTGGAACCAACATTTTCATGTTTGGATATATGGACATCACATCAGGCACCAGTCGCAAGAGATATTAGTAAAATGCAACTCATATTTCATGTTTAGAATGTGTTTGTCATGTATATATAGACATTTGCATCATGTACAAGTCGTGTGAGTTAAGATAATGTATAACAACCCGGTAAAATTATAGCAGCACATATATAAAAGAACAATACAGTTCAGCTAGTACAACATGAGAAAAATAACTATATTTCCCTAAAAGAATATGGGGTTCAATAAGGTTCCCCGCATCATAAGGCCAGGAAATTATAGAAGAAAAAGACAGAAATCGATCAAATATAAACCTCTCATTCACAATTTTAACTGC
The DNA here is from genome assembly GCF_025698545.1 of Gossypium raimondii. Classification (NCBI taxonomy): domain Eukaryota; kingdom Viridiplantae; phylum Streptophyta; class Magnoliopsida; order Malvales; family Malvaceae; genus Gossypium; species Gossypium raimondii. The sequence continues at coordinate 34,077,968 of NC_068571.1, read as the reverse complement.
ACTCCTTCTGTAGAAGAAAGAGGTTGCAAACTTGCTCTTAGAACTTTTGACAGAGGTATTGTCCACTAGGCTCATTGAACCTCACAATCTTGCTCTTAGAACTTTTGATAGAGTATGTTACATACATTTCAAACTGGATTATATCATTTAGGGGTTATATCATTTGGTATAATTTGTTTAATCCTTTCCTTTAAAACAATCATTAATGCATAGCTATCTCAAAAATTGAATTGTAAGCTTTTACAAAGGCCTAAAAGCTAATCTACATCAAATTTTAACTTTTACAAGTAAATCAAAGCAAAAAAAAGAAGTCATAGCTTCTTTAAAAGCTCCAAATTTAACATCCAATTAAACAAACGCAGCAGCTCAAGATACACCGTTTACATAATAAAAACAAAACAAAAATTTAAGTATTCGTTACCTTGACTGTTTTTTTCCCTGCAGACAATCAATGACAGAAAGAGACAGTAGCTTAAGATTTGAAGCTGAAAGTTGAGGTAATGGAGAAATCAGTTGTGGAAGCACAAAAGAAAAAGAGTTTCTGGACTTTGGTCTCCTCTGCAACAATTCTTTTGGCAGCAGTAAACTTTACATATGCTGCAAGACGATTTTGAGTGATTTGCTCAGTTGAAACTTTGTTTTCAGCACAATGTGACAAGTCAACATGTATTGTTTTGCTTAGTGATAAATAATATGTTTTTTTTAAGTAACATCAAGGAATGAGCATGATTTCTATATGCTAATGCCTCATATTTTTGGATTATCCTGGTCTGCTGTCAACTTGATCTTTACCATGTTGCTTATACTCTATATGTCATCAAATCAATAATATGTTGCTCATATTTTTGAATGGATCAGATTTGTTTTAGATTAGATCAACTCGAGTTTTAAAATTTTTGGATTATTTCTGCTCTAGGTCTTCATTTAAAGTTTGGGAGGCTGAGGTTTTTTTATACCAGGTCAATACAAGTTTGATCATATTGGGTCCAAGCCGGTTTAGGGTTTCAGAGATAAATTCAAAGGTCTAGCTGACAACAACAGCAAGAATAGGACTCTCAAACTTTTGAAAATAATCTAAGCCTGGACGGCTACAACTAACAAAGCAAATAATCCTGTTGTGATAACAAAGTATTCTAATAGTATGTGCAGTCAGATTCTTTAGCAACAACATTCAAAGATATCTCAATCTTAAAATACAATCTCAATAATATTACTCATAGAGAACCAGTAGATCAATGCAATGAAGTTCCTAAATCACATCGAATAACTTAAAAACTATACTAAAATGCAACATTTTCCATTAATTTCTCACTTACTAAGCTGAAGCATTGTCAAAAGACTCACATTTTCAATTCATTTCCAACTTACCAAGCTTAAGCAAAACACCAAGACTTGCATTACGAAAAAAATACAATATAAAGGACAAACAGAGGATAGAGTTAAACATCACAGACATTACCTTATGCAAAATACAACGCGAATAAAACAGCTTAAAAACACAATGAAAAACCATTCTCAGGGCATAGACATTACCTTGATTTTGGAATTGGGAAAAAAATGGAGGAATGCATGATAGGGTTAGAGATTTGGAAGACTGTAGGGCAGTAAAGCAAAAGTTAAAATTAGCAACATTATTACCCAAAAAATCAAAATACAACGCAAACAAATTATGAACATCAACGAGTAAACAAACGGTTTAACATCAACGAGTAAACAAACGGTTTACCTTAAATACGAATTTGTTGGCGATTCGGGAATAAACAAACCCTTAAATGCTTGATTCTAGAACTGGGTGAGGACCGGAGGTGGACCGGTGGAGGACGGAGGTAGCTTGATGCCTTGATTTTGGATTTGGGAAAAAAAATGGAGGAGGGGAGATAGGGTTAGGGAAGACTGTCGGCAGTAAAACAAAACGCAAATGTTGTGGATACAGCTTAAAAATTAGCAACAATAGCAGAGAAGATGAGGCAAAGATGATGATGAGCTGTGGAAATGGTTTCAAGGGTGAATAGATGAGCTGTGGAAAATGTCTTACCGATTTCTAAGGGGTAAGACATTTTCCAGAAATATGGGTTGATTTTCCCGTGTTGCGGAATTGATTTTCCAAAAGGAAAATATTTTCCTCCAATCAAACACTGGAAAATGGGGAAAACCAATTCCGAAAAATATTTTCCCCTATCAAACGGACCCTAAGTTCAAATTCGAGTTTGATTTAGTTCATACATTTTTAAATTCAGTTTTAAGCTCAAGCGTAGTTCGATAATCAAATTTAGAGTCGATGATATACATAATATGCACAATAATATAACTTAATAGTATAAAAATATTTAGAATATTTGAGTTGAACTCGAATAGATTGTAAACACCAATGTCTTATTTACACCTTAATTTAGAGTCTTTGGTGTGTACGCCTTGTTTTATCAAAAAGCAATCATTGTAAGAGTTAATGTGTTTGAACCGTAAAATTCTAATATAAAACTTAATAAATCAAGATCTGTCATGTTAGATCATAAAAAATAAATCAAGTACAAAAATAAATGCAGTAGAGTACCTGAATCTATTGATTTCTTGAAATCTTCGGATCTTGTGATTTTAATCTTCCAAATTAGGACACAATTAATTTAATGTGACTCTCTTTTTTGAAGATGGGATGTCAGAAAAATTATGAATGTGTAATTTGGAGACCATAACCCTAATATATAACTTTTACACATTAACCTGAATTTTTAGCCAACCCGTCATAATTAGAAATTAATTACTTGAGTATCTACACATATTTGACCGATACTTTACTTAATAATTAAAACCCAATTAAGAATTAACCAAATTAGATCATTTTTAGTTTGAGCTAACCTTTTATGATAATAAATAGTAACATGTAATTATTTTTATTATATATATGTGATGTCCATATTTTTCTAGCAATCTCATACTGGGTCATGTATATATACATACTAATTACTCTATAATTACATGTCATTATATAACCTTATGAGTTCAAAATTTTACTATCACATCTAAAAGATACTCCAAACAATCTCGTTCATTAATTATGTTAATATAGAACCAAAGCAACTTTTGTTACATATATTTGTAACTAAATCCATCATTGATCACGATATTAACAAATAAAATGATATAGATCAAGTATGGATGTGTAGCATGGATATTACATGTAATGTGATCTAAACATGTCTATTTCCAACCAGATCCTTCTTAACCTTCGTGAGATCAAATTGTACCAAAATAAAAGTGTGAATAAACCAAATCAATTTTATTTTTGCATAAATGACTTTAAAATATCTCAAAATTAAAATAACCGAAAATGTGTATATAATAGAAAAGCATTTAAAATTACAAACTCCCATTAAAACTAAATATCTTGAAATGACATTACACCCATATGAGCAGTGTGCTCATAAAAAAACTTTGGTGGTAGTATAACACCCCTTGCTTGACCCGATCTCCAGGTTCGAGCTACAAGATGCTACATTCGTTACCGGAGCAACCATTGTCAATTATAAATCATACAACCATTTACATGTGTAATTAAGCATAACTCATATTCATACTATGCTACATAATCATTTTCGAGTCTCATACGAGCTTACGAAAGCTCTTTGGCTAACTTGAAGCTGAATTAGGACTAAATTGTAAAATTTTTAAAATCTTGGGCTGACATTGCGACATCATGGTTTCCATGTCGTGACATCGCCAGTCAATGAGTCATGTCGTGACTTCAGACATCATGACTTCATGATGTCAGTCATTGTTGGTCTATATCACGATGTCGGAGGCTTATGGTCGCGAAGTTGCTCCTGTTATTGGTAATAATCACATTGGTATACTTTTCATGCTTTCCATTGAACACCTATATTCATTCATACATTTTTCTACAATCCAAAACACCATTGTTCCATATCATTTCATACCAATTCAAGCCTATGAACAATGTGAAATCAACATTTAATAGAGTACTAACCAACCTCCATCATTTAGACATAATCAATCTTATATAAACTATCCATACCTAAAATACTTCATTTTTTTCCAATTCAACATATCTCACTTATGCAATTTGGAAACCAAGCAATTCAATGAACTTGACATAAACTAACCAAAGCATACATTAAGCTATATATCATTTTAACATTCAAATTTACCATTTTTAAATCATTCATCAACTTAGCTACTCCAACTAGCTCACTTGCAACCTTTAACATGCCAAATCATACAAGTTTAAGGTTATCATGCTTAATAGCATTAACTTGACCAAATCATCATCAATTGAGCTATGTGCCATGTTAAACATTCAAGTTCAACCATCACCAATTTACCATATAACTATCAACTCAAAATAACCATTTTCACACCAAGATACCTTTATGTATTGTCACAATATTTAGACTCACAATGGACATAATCCTACTGTCTTATTGATAGTGTATGCTTCACACTGGTCCGACTCGACAAGTTCCACAATGTGATGATCTATAAATAGGGAAAACAACTAGAGTAAGCATATAATGCTTAGTAAGTTCAAATGGAAAATACTATACTTACATTGTTCCTACATAAGCATAATAACTACCATAGTTTGACATAATGTTGTCTAGATTATGACACTTACAACATCAACAAAACAAGGTGAGCATATATATACATACATATCCATGAAATTTAAACATTATAAGCAACTCAAAACATATCAATTCATATTATTTCACACAACTTATCACAATGACATATTCAATCAACAATCCATAAGATTATACCAAGTATACATAATGTATTTCAATCATATTTTCTATCATCAATTTATAAAGATGTACCATTCACGTATCAATCCTTTTAATGATATTCCAAATTGGTTACCAAGTCCATTTCTTCACATTTTGATGTTTCCAATTTCATTGATATCATTTTGCTCGATGGAAACTAGTAAAACAGAATTGGATACACGGGTAAATTACATCACACCAAATTGCTCATTTGTAACACCCCTCACCCAATCCAATTGTCAGATCCGAGTTACAGGATGCTACAACAACTATTGGAACTAATACAAATGCATACACAATAACAAATAAGAGCATTGGCTACCACAATCAACCTTTAGAGATGAAACCATGACTAATTAAACATTTTAATAAATAATAAAAATAGAATTATTCGAGAAATAAGGACCATTTTGAAAAATTTGGAAATCCAGCGTAAGTATCGATACTAAAGTAAGTATCAGTACCATTTTAGCTTTTTGCCAAATTTTGGTTTAAAATGTTTTATCAATGCCTTTGCAAAGGTATCAATATTTTTATCATGAGTATCGATACTCGTGTTTGGGTATCGATACCAAACTTGGTTACTTTCAATTTTTGAAAGCGTTCCATTTGATAAGATATCGATACTTTGGTCCCGAGTATCGGTACTTTTATCTAGTTTGCTAAAAAATTACAAGTTAAAACATACTTTATGTTTGAAAAAATTTTCCTACTTAACATACTAATAATACTTAACTCAACCAAGCTTATATCGAGTATTTCGAAAACATTCATACATTACATAATTTTTAGATACACATTTATTTGCACTACAAGTGCCACAATAGGGCTCATCGAGCTATCATATATCAAACCACATAAATGTGCATTAAAACCAGTAAATCACATATCACATTAATGTATTATCACATTTTACCTCTTGCACTAGCATCATGTATCACAACACATCCTACTTAATCATGATTTTACAAACAAGGTGAAATTATAGGAAAGACTTACTCTTGGAACTTGGGATAGGGTTTTAAGCTAATCCTAAGCTCTCGATTAACACTACGAATCACGCATATCAGTAGAAACTCTAAAACACTCACTGATCACGCTTCTTATTAGCCGAAAGCTCAAACAAGCTTTTCCTTGCCTTTTGACTTGCTCTTAGTGACTCTCAATTGATTTGAAACTTTGCACACACAACAAACAAATCTTGAACACAACCAAACAGTAAGGAAAACACAAATCAAGCCTCTCCTTTCTCACTACCGAAACCTAGCTAATTTTGCCGAAATTGAAGTTTCGACATTCTAGCCTTGTTTTTAATCCTCAATTTTGATTTCAAACATCCCAAATATCATTTAATTTCATTGCTAAACCATTAATTTTACCTAATCCATGGTTATAAAATTTTCGAAAATTCAAGCTTTTAATAACATATAAAAGAGGAAAAGTGCTTGATTCTTAAAAATTAGATAAGCAGCTATCAAATTGAAGGGGAATACCTTCTACTTAGGTTAGAATGAATCAAAAATCACTTTGAAAACATGAGTTTACTCAAGATTTCGAGATTTGCCATTTTTGAATCCAAGCTTGCTTTAGAGACATTAAATCTAAATAATTCATACAATCGTTTAAGATTCAATTTGAATTAACAACACTCTTTATTTAATCCTAAAAAGTCAAAATATTACCTTAATTTGTTGAAAACGACGATCTACAACTCTAATTCAATATTTGAACACAAGAAGAACAATGACGAAATTGAGGATGAAAACATGATTTTCTTTGAAATTGGGGGTTATTTTGGTGTTTGGGAGGTTAATAAATCTGAAAGGATAAGTCAATTTTAAAAGAAACTTTTTGATTTAGGTTTAGGGAAAGTTTGAATGGGTTTAGGTTTTAAGATGGAAGAAGACTAATTTACCCTTTAAAAGACAAATTTCCATAAAATTGGGTGATTTACCCTTTTGGTCACTCTCTGTTTCTTCCCTTTTTCCAATTAGGTCCTAACTCAATTAAAACCCACTATTGTCAAATTAGACCTTGTAATTAAATTTCTTTTTAAGTCAATTAATAAAATAAAAACCCGTGTCATAACCTGATTCTACTAACCTAATTTTCAGGATGTGACATCGTCCAAGCTAAATTTACTTCATGTTCGGGCTAAACTTATACCAGACACATCAAGTTACTTATCTGAGCTAAACCTGTGTCATATAATACTCGAGGATCCGCAACGAATGTTGGATCTCGTTAAAGTCTATAATAATCTCTGTACAAGAGTGCATAAGACCTATTGGCATGCCAATCATATCCTAACCTTTTACTAAGTTCACATGGGCATCAATTTCACAATTTTCAATACCATCCCTGTAATCACTGACATCTACAAATCACACCTTGTAAAGGATCACATCTTTAATTTCCATATCATGTAATCGTCTATATTTTCACATTTGTACCTTGTATTACTACGTAATAGTCATTCATCACACAATGTTTCAATTCACTCCATTAGTATCCATATATGTCAATTTCACTAGTATTTCAACTATATTCAAACATATACATACATATATATTAAATTAAACACAATATTACATATAACATAAAGTGAGATAGTAAGTTTCATATGGACTTACTTGTTTAAAATGTGAAATGAGTGGATGCTTGAGGGCTAATCCATAATTTTAGTTTTTCCCTATTAGCCCCACATTGATCCAAATCTTGATCTATGTAATTATTTTCTATAACCAATCAATACCAAACATTTTCATACTATGCCATGATATGCATGATGCTATATAAATCTATTTTTGATTCCTCTCATATTTTACATTTTATTCAATTTAATCCCTAAACTCGGATAAACATAACTTTTAATTCCTAGTTTTGGATTAAATTTCAATTTCATATATTTTCATTAGGGACCATATACTTTCTATTTCTAACATAATTTTATGACAATTTTTATTTATTTAGTTTTTATTATATATAGTATATTTTTAGAATGTAACTATAAGAATTGTTTTGGAAGGGAAGAAATGAGGCAGCAAGGCCAGGTGCCAAGTGTGGCTTGCTCAACTGTTTGCAAACCTAATTTAGAGACTTGGAAATCTTGGAGCAATGCCTGCATCCTGCTACATATATGGACTATTCTAGTCCAACTTAGCTCTCCTGAATAACTAGGGTGTTGTTTTTAATTTTTTTTTAAAATTATTATAAATGTAAATATATAAAATTTTAAGGATGAGAATCAAATCTATTTTATGTAAATATTAAAATTTAAATGTATTAACTTTTTAAAAAAATTAACAAAACATGTGTACTTATAAACTAAATTTATTATTATACATATAAAAAATTACTCAAGATTCCATTAAAAGGTTGGAGCACTCAAGCAATTGAAATGGTTAAAATATTGAAATGATTACTAAACTACTATTTGCGTTCTATATTGGTAATTAAAATTTTAATTTTTCAATTTAAGTATTAAAATATCTAAAATTAAAATTTTTGTCACAAAATGATAAATATTGTAAAAAATATTATTAAACTATATCAACACTGCCAAATTTAAAGAAATTAATTTCAAATAATTTATGACTAAATAAAAGATTAAAATTGAATGACTCAATAATTTAATCACCATTAATTATTGGTAATAGTTTAATGAATTAAAATTTGCAATCTGTTTTCTTGAGAAAAGTAAACATTTTATTTCATTAATAAATTTGCAATCATTTGCTTCACTCTTTCCAACCAAAATATTTATTTCGTTATTGACTATAATACCCTTTCACATTAAACTCATATTTATTTCTCATTTTTCTTGTTATTGTAAAATTGAAATACTCCCTATTTTTTATTTATATTTCTTTGAAGAAAGTCAATATTTTGCCTATTCAAATATTTAGGGTTTGAAAAAAATTTAAAAATTCAATTCGTCTATTAAGTTGCAATTTCATTTCTGTATATTAATTAAGATCACTCTTAGCAACAAATTGTACATTAAAAATATGTTCCTACGATGAATTATAGTTGTATTCTTTCTAAATTGTACAAAACCATATGATTTGTAAATCTTCAGATAGTATGGACATTATATCTTTAGAGTTGTGTTTTAATGAATCTAGGTAACATGATCACACGTCTTCCAACAAAATCTTTGAGACAAAAATATTTCGATATTTCACAAATTTACAAATCAACTGTGCAATTGAAACATGCAACGTTATATCAACTTAAAACAACTGCAATTAACACCGTTTCAAATCAATTAAAAGGAGCCGCAATTTTCAGTTTTGTCATTTCCGAAAACATTTTGATCTGAGAGGGTTAGATTTGGAAGAAAAATAGGGGACAGCTAGATTTAGTAATCTTTAATGTGGCGTGAAACCGTGTTTTGCTACGAGGTTCCGCCGCCCATTCTGCACACTTGTCACCAATCACCTTGTTTTCGTCTCCCTCTGCCTTTCCGCGTACCAACCCCCCTAACGTAAATTGCATAACACGACACGTCCACATACTAATTAATCCCAATTATCATCCCCCATCTGCAAGTATAAATCTTATCATCTCTCATCTGCAACCAAATATCTTAGGCTTACTAACAAAGTTTAATATGGCGAAGAGGAAGGGTGATGTAGCTCAAAGAGCATGGAGTCTACTGCGTTTAGCATTATTATGGGCGAGAAAAGGTGGGGTGTTCAGGAGACGGCTGATGATGGAGCTACGATTGGTGCCTAAGTTCCTCAAGGGTCTTGCTCATCATCAAACTCATCGTCATCACCAACTGATGAGCCATTATAAGGAACGCCAGCTTTCATTCGACGAGACGCCCATTTTTCACGTCAAGATGCACCGTCCAGCCTCCATGCGATTCCTTCTTCCTTGCATTAGCACTGAGGAAGTCGATTTTGACTATGATTTCGGTCCCGATGATTACGATGGGGTTTACGGGTATGATGATGGTGGGAGAAAGAGTGACTCAACGGCATCTGATACTGACGAAGAGGATGGAGAAGTGGAAGAGTGTGGATATGAAGGATGTGATGAGAAAGAGAACAGTCCATATTATGCAGTGGAGGAAGAAGGGATTGATTCAAAGGCGGAGAAGTTCATAGCTAGCTTCTATGAGCAAATGAGGTTACAAAGACAGGTTTCATATTTGGAATATGGTGAAAAGCTTAGCACAGGCTCAAAAAGCTAGAATCTCCGCAAATATGTCAACTTCATCATATTGCATATCCTACAATATCTATACTTTTTTCTTCTTTTTAATTTTTTTATTATTTGAGTTACAGAGCGTTTTGTAAGAGATGATCAGACACACACTACAGCTTTTTTTCTTTTTTAACGAGGATTCGTGTGTTTATAGTTTCATCAATAAGATTTAAAGATTTACATTTTGAGTGCAATAAGTTGATGCTTTTGTATTCAATGGCAGACTTGGAGACTAAATTTTGGGTTAGTAAAATTTTCAAAGGAGTTTCATGCATTTTAAAAAAAAATTTGGGGTGTAATTAAAATTTTAAAATATTTTTACTCCCTGCCACCATTTATTACTGCCTTGTTTGTATTAATGCTATTTATAAATTGTCCACTCAATTGTCCTTTATAAATAGGAAAATTATTTTTAAATTTTACAAATAAATTTATTTTAAAAAGAGATATATGTTAATCTTTTAAATCTATTTATATATCGTCAGTGCCTATATATTTATAAGATTATTATCTTATACATGGCCAGTGAAATGAAAAACTCTACAAACAGATAAAATTATTATCCTATAATCTGTGTGAGTATTTGCGTGTAATTACTCAATGAAGTTAAAGGCAAGGCATTACAAAGCCGTAAAGTTGTTGGTATTTTAGGCTAAAATCAATCATTTACTATTTTTAAAATCTGAATTCACCTTTGAATTTTATATTTATTTATTATCTGAGTTTACTATATATTTAAATCTAATTAAAATATTCTTTGAATACATTAAATATTCATATTTAATATTTTAAACTAAAAATTTTTAAAAATAAAAGGGATAATGAATTAGGATATCAAATCTAAATCTATTATTCATAACAATTAAAGTCTATTATCCAAACAACCATTACCCACAAAACTAAAACAAATTGAATAATGAATATTCAAAGATCAATATCTGCATTCAACATTAAATATTCAGTAAAATGTAAGTAAGATACCCAAATTCTAACAGTTACTATAATAAAATGTAATTTCATCATTTGAATAGCCTCTTTATAAATTTTAAAAGGTTAAATCCAATTTTTTTATCATTTTTAGGGGGCTAAAGTACAATTTTATCTTTACTAATTTAAAATTTTAAAAAATTAAAAAGAGTTAATGAAAATATTTCTATTTTAAGAGAGGCTAGAGCACCTGCCAACCTCCCGGCTACCCCCTTGCGAACATGTGTTTCATCCACAATATAACGTGAACCATAAAAAGGTAAGCAGTCAAAAACCATATCTGAAGCCAAATGCAGCAAGAACTCAATTATGGGTAGCTAGACCAAGCATGTGAACTTTATTCAGATTCCTTCATCTTTGGTTATAGAGACGGTGGAGACTATATGAGGAAGCATGTGAACTTTACTTAGCTCCTTCTTAGTTATTCACATGGATGCAGCATGACGATGCTCCATGTTCTTCCACATATGTACAATAAAATTTACTTACATATCGTACAAGAACTAATATCAAAATTTAACCATTAAAATATGATTGAAAGGAGAATAAAGACTTGTTAGAACAGTCTCAGAATTACAACGATATGAAAACTTTGTTTGAAGAGGCAGTTGAAGCAACCTAAATCACGAGCTACGTCAAATCGGAGCTTCAGTTGCCTAACAACTAAAGTTGTAAGTTGCAAACATAATTCTGCTTAGCATTGGGAAAAGAGAGTTAAAAAAAATCCATGGAAATTCAGTGAGGTAAGAAGTTCAGGTAAACGTTGATAAGATATTCCTCTTCAGCGTGAATTCATCAGTTTTTGCTTGGCTTATTGACTGCACAGTAAAACCCAGAAAACGAATAAAAAATTCATGGCTTAATACCATCTCAAATGGCACAATAAGAAGAATTTTACTTATATTCAACAGCAAAGATTCTTACCTTGTCAAGAATGCGTTGCAGCCGTTCAATTTCCTCCTTGGGATAATCAGTACCTTTCTCCAAACAGCTTTTAGCAGCTTTCAAGTAGATCTTTCCATACCTGGCACTGGAACCCTTGAGCTTCTCAACTTCCTGTTCAAGCTTAGACAAGACTGTTTTCTTGTCGTCATTGCTAGCAGACACAAATTCCTTCACTAATGTGTCCAAGCTTGGCAAAATACCAGCCTATGCAGAAAGGAAGGGGAGAACGATTTTACCTCCTATAGAAAGACAAACATGATCATATAGCAGTATATGTACTATGCTAACCTTTGAAGTTAGCTGCCCTTTTGTATCACGACTGGTGCCACACTTCTCATTGATGAAACTAACAAAGTCATCCAATTCCCTTTCACCACGGTAGTCTTCTCCAGCTTTATTGCCCTTTGGGAACAATTTTAATGTTGGATATCCACTTACTCCATACCTGCACTTAAAGCAGAGAATTTCTAATCTTAACTCTCAAAGACACGAAGGGTTGGGCTTATTGGCTAAGTTATGCTTACTTTTCAGCTACATCTGTGTATTTGTCAACATCTAGATTGGATATCACTACATCTTCTTCCAATTTAAACGCTGTAGCTACCTTCTCATAAATCTGTAGGGACAAAGACAAAGGGTTAGAAAGGAAATCACCACTTGGAACCAAAACGTTCATGCTGCCTTTATTAAGCATTGATATAGATGATTACAGGAGCGAGGCTTTTGCAATGACCACACCTGGCAGAAAACCAATACAAAACTTGATCAGACCACTTTTTGCAGAAAAGATTGAAGCAAAAGAATATCAACAACAAAACAAAAAAGCTGCATGCTTACCAAGGTGCATAAAACTCAACCAGCACATCTTTGGTCTCATCAAGGACAATCTCATTAAAATTATCAGCATTTAGCACCACAACACTGGATGGCAAAGTGGCAATCTTCACATTGGTCCCTATAAAACAAGACATTAGCAAAGCAAAATCCTAGTGGGTTTAGACATTGGTCCCTATAATCTACCTCCTTCACTGTTTACGAACTCAGAAAGGGACTCTGCAGTGCGTGGTCCTACATACCTGGATAGAACAATTTTTATCTACTAAGAGCATGTTTTAAATAAAATGTGGATTCCAATACCAAAACTTAAACAAGACTAAAACTCACTTTTTAGGTTCCAAAGAGCCTTTAGGAAACCACTGAATGGTTGGGTAGCCTTGAACATCATACTTGTTGCATACACTCTTATGCTCATCACAGTCCACCTACAATGGCATCAACAAAAGAAAAGAATTCCAAATAAAACCAATTGCAATATATAGCAAGAAAAACTTCATTATATCGCAAACCTTTCCAATCAAGACGGACTTAGCCCTCTTGAAATTAGCCCCAAGCTTCTCAAACTCAGGAGCTAGCTTCTTACAGTGACCACACCTGCAATTGGATAAATATATGATTTTGAGAATATAAATAGCTCGAAATGGAATTTAAGGAAAAAAATCGTTTGATCCTAATAAACAAGCATTAAAACACCAAGGGAAAAAGAAAAAAACCATGGACGTTGTCGTCACATTGGTGTAGCTGAAGATGGATCTAAGGAGCGATTAATGTAAAAACACCAAAAACATAAAGCATGAGATTAATAAAAAAGAGGGCGATGAAGAATGTAACCAAGGGGCATAGAACTCGACGAGAGCTCCTCGGTCGTGACCAACTTCTTTGTCGAAGTTTTGTTGGGTTAAAACGAGGACGTCGTCAGCCAAGGCTGATGAAGCGAATAACAAACCCAAGGTTCCGAACGCTAACAACATCTCCATTTCTTGTTTATCCTTTGTTTCTAGTTTTCTATCGACAATTACGATACCAATTTGTTATAGTAACCATCTTTATTTCGGGATAAAATTTTGGAAAAGGTTGGGCTTTGGTGGACTTAAAGCCCAATCAATGAATGGGGGACTCTCCTTCAAACTTAAAACCCAACCTGTCATAAATGTTAGTTACATAGCTCATCTTTTCAACTCCTTTGTTTTTATTTGGATCAACACAATCGCAAAAAATATTAAATTGATTATTCTGCTAAAAATTTTATCCATTTCTACTATTAAAAACTGGTCTTTATATATTAGCATGAGGTACATGTAGTGTGCCATATGTCATTATCTGATTTTTTCATCGGTATTTAACAATACGAGTTGATAAAATTTTTAACAGAAATGACTAGTTTTTTTTTTAATAGAAGGGGTATAATACGATCTGACTCTTAATATAAGGACTTTTCATGATATTTTCACCAAAAACTAATGCCAAAAGATAGTTATAATTTATTTCACAACTTAAAAGATTTTTAAATATAACAAAAATTAAAAATATCAATTTAATAATTTTTTATTCTTTACCACTATTTAAACTATTAAGCATTTCACTTTGATAAAATCAATTGAAAAGTCGATAAAAGAGAAAATACAAATTCTTTTGCTCTTAAGTAAATAATTATTATAAAGAAAAAGAAAAAAATAAAGAAAAGAATGTTAAAAGAAAGAAAATAATGTATAATAAAGGAAAGTAAAATATTTAAAATCTTTTTTTTGTTAAATTGTGGAAAACAAAGAAAATGATTGGTTATAATTTTCTCAGTTAATCTTTTCATAAAATAATTCATGCTAAAATAATAAGATAAAAATGTACTTTTGTATATTAAAATAAACCTCACTTTTCTTTCCATGCTTTTTCTTAAAATTGAGGTAAATAAAAATTGATGCTATATTTGGTTGGAGTTTTTTTCTTCTGAATGTTTTAGTTATTAGTTATAAATTAATTATAATTGAAAATTTTAATCACCCACATGACTTGTTTCTGTAAAGAGAATAAATTTCTTTTAACTTATTTTGAAGATATTTTATTTTTACAAGAATTTTGTAAAATATAATCTGGCTGCAACAAAAAGACTATTTTTTTTTAGTTTACCCTTTTTATTTTATTTTCAACTAAAGAAAATCCAAAAAGTAGAGACGTAGAGAAATTCATATTCTGTATTAAATTCAAGAAGGGGACAGCTCAAGGAGCAGTAATAGACAAGAACCCTTTTTAATGCTGATATGCGTTTCAAATTAGAGTGCTAGATGTTTGTGTGGACTGAACTCTGTAAGCCTTTTTCATATATTTCACCTTGTTTACTTAAATTTGAGATTTAATCTCTATACTTTGATTTTAGATATAATGTCGTTAGTTAGCCTAAATACTTTATTCTAATTAAAATTTTGACATGGACTTTAAGAATTATTAGCGTCACTAAAATTGTTTGTTAAATTTAAATCCATTACAATACCATTATTTTTATGTCATATAGTTATCAAGTGTGTATTTTTTAATTTTAAAATGTTACGTCCCATTGTTATATTTAGTAAAATGATTAAATTTTAGGTTTGGTGTGATTAGATGTGTTTTAGCTCAGATATTGAATAAGAAGTTGATTTTATTTGTATGCAGGAATGAGTGATATTTGAACACGTTTTAAGAGTGGGACATTGAGCCATTAATTAGGTTAACCCCATTTTCTTTTTCTCTTTTCGCTAATTTCCCTTTCACCTACTGTTTTTGTTATACCAAAAAAGCTATGAAAACTCATTTTCAAAACAACTAAAACCCAAATGTATTTTTTCTTATTTAATTTGAATTTTGATTTTTTATTATTAATTAGTTCAAAACGAACACCAATTATTTTATTTACTCACTTTCAAAATTGATAAAAATCATAGACCAATTAGCCCATACAAAGTTAATTTTATTTTCATTTTAGGTAGTTGTATTTTAAAAAATCTTTATATTATTTTAAATTTTATATGTTCTTTTATTTATTAAATTTTTGAATAAATAACTTAATTTTTTATGCTCACACTATAATATCCTATATTATTATACATTTAATTTTTATATGCTATAAATTACATGATACATAAATACAACATAATATAATATATTATAAAATAAAAAAAATATACAAGACATGAACTTGGCCCATACTGTAAACAGATTTTGTCTAAACTTATGTTTCTAGTCAAAAATCTGAATAAATTTTCGGCCTTAGATAAATAGCTTCAGGCTCGATTTTGCTATAGTTTCAAACCGATTCTTGATAACAAATCTTCTCATTCAACCGATAAGTTAGTCCACCAACCAATTCGTGTGTAAATTCATCACAGGAACGCTCAACAACTAGTCCTTATCGAATGAACAACCACGAAACAAGCATCCACAATTTAGCTTTCTAGTAGCCTTGCGGATTAGAAGAGTCCAACTCGTGTAAATTAATCACAGGAATGCTGAAAAACTAATTCTTACCGAACGAACAACCACGAAACACGTGTCCATAGTTTAGCTCTCTGATAACCTTACGAACTAGAATAATCCAATTCAAAATAACGATATTAACCGCGTGGATTTTTTAAATTCGATTAGTGTAGAAAGTTAATTTTCTTTCCATTTGTTGTTTATCTTTCTAATGATTAAAAGGAAGAAAGCTACCTATTGAATTGCACTTGTTTAAATTAATGATGACAAGAAATGGAGCTAACTAGAAATCATTTCGTTCACTTTTATTTCATCTTTATTTAATATCGAAAAATCTAAATTTATGACTTTTGATTATATCTATAATTACTTAATATTACTCCAAATCATCCTATGCTACTTCTTTCATTCATAATTTGTTTTATTTTATATTATTCATGAAAATAATTCTTTAGGATATGAATAATATAAATATATATAGAGTGGTATATATAATTTTTCGTATAATGCCTGGACTATTCATACCTTCCATTTTAAGATAGAGAATATTACATGTTTAAACATATTTAAATTCATTCCTGCAATTGAGTCTTACAAAGCTAAACTCAATTAACATAATTTTAATATATATTCGGTATATGTATTAAAAATATAAAACAGATACATAAAATATCATAAGGAGTAAAATAACAATTTAAGCTTTCCCTTCTGAATTGTTGAAAACTTTATTGCTTCTTCTACTTCATGTTCGAACAACAAGTCAAAGTTCTCTTGTTGACATGTTTGATTATTACATAGCCCTTGACTGCATCTTGTTAAACCATCCTCATCCATTCGACTAAATTGAAGGAGAAGGGAGGTTGGTTCTGGTGCCCAAAGTACAAATTCGATTAAAGTTTATTGCTATAAATATCACAAGCCGGGTTGATTTTTAAAATTTTAAGTTTTCGCTGTGCAAGAAAACCATTTTCAAACCGGGATTTTTCCAACAAGTTGACCGCCTATAAATGACTCATTTATAGAATAAATATAGCACAAAAAATATAAGAGTTAGGAGCGACGGTGTTTGCAAGTGCACAAGTCAAATTGTAATATAGTTGCACAACGAATTATCAAAATTATTTCGAGGATCATACCCAATGGAGGGTGGAATAAATAATGAAAACATTTTTTTATAATAATAAGTCTAAATAGTAGTAGTTAATTCGTATATTACGATGGACCAAAAAATATATTAAGAGGAATAAAAATAAAATAAGAAAAACAACGAAAACAAATAAAAATAAAACAAATGAATTAAATCGATAAATTTAAGAGGAAGATTAACTCGCTTCAAGGTTTGTAACTAACTTCGAATTAGGGTTTAGAGATGGATTAGTAACCTATTAACTAATTATTACCTCCTAGCCCCTAATTAACTAATCGATTGGTTGATTCTTGCTTATCTCCCGATTTCACTTTCTCAACTAGGATAAATTACGATTTACTCGGTTCGACTTATATTCTGATCTCGTCTAGCCTGTGATAACTTATTAGGGTTGTCAAGTCTAACGGTTTAAGAACACATAATTTATACCAACTAATCCCTCTTGGGAAACCCCAAAGCCTCCGTTAATCACATCCCTATCCACTTGTTAATCTCCCCTAAGGTATTTAGCCACTCATGTTATTCATAATCTCAACTTCGATTGAATAAACCATGTGAGAAACACGACCAATTCGGAGAAGAAAAGAGATTTGAATAATCGTTGATTGAATATCAAATGGAGAACGGAGTAGAAAATCTCTCGATTGGAATAAATAAAATGAATGCAAAGGAAAATATAAACTGAATACTTTAATTAAATAAACAAACTCTTGAATCAAAATTGATTCAAGAAAAAAAAACAAGAAAATTATGAAAAGCTAAAAAGAAAATAAACTAAAACTAATTCTAAACTACGAGGATTTTTTGAAGGCGTCTAGGACGAATTTATTACATTCAACCCCTAATGTCTTATTTATAGAGGTGTTGACAACCCAAATTAGGTAATCGGCATGTCCTAGGTCTTTGTATAAGTTTGATTGTATAGACGAAAATAACCCCGAAGTACTTGGGCAACATGTCGGCCTTGTGTCGCGCCACACCCCTTGCGTGGCGCGACACGACACTCTTATACAACCTTGTGTCATTCCTTTGGTGCTTTGACATCCCGGGAAGCTTGTGCATCACTTGATCCTTGCTTCCACGTCAGTTGGGCCTTTATATCTCCATCCTGCACAATCAATTGAACCAATTAGCACAACCTAAGACTCGTGTTGGCCTATTGGGTCACAACACCTACAAACTGTGTTAAAAACACTTGTTTTTATTAACTTTTAATCCTAAGGCATAATTACTGAAAATGTAAATTAAAATCCTAAATTGCCTAGAAGACAAGCTCCTTGAATACAAAATTGACCTGAATTGACAATTACGTTTGACGGTAGGTCAAATACCCCCACACTTAAGTCTTACCTTGTCCTCAAGCAAACTACCCAAAAATAAAAATAAAAACTAAAACTACCAACAAGAAATAAACAGGCAAGAAAAAGAAAAGGTGTTTGAGCCGACTTGATACACGAGATTAGATCGGAACATCGACACTAAGATGATTTGCCTAAATATATAATTCTAGCTAGAAATTTAAATAATTCAATGTTATTTACACCTAAACAGATTAGTTCAATAAATTACAAAGTAAATAGGTCAAAGAAAATTAAATATAAAGCTTCATCAAAATGTATGTACGAATATAATACTTATTTGTGCAGAATATAGTTAGTTTGAATATTTTTCTCTTACTCAGGTTATTTTAATTCGCGCCTTGAACTATAATGCAATAATATTTCCCTATTCCAATAACCATAGATTTTTCTCGAGCACTTTTTATAAGGGTTATACTAGTCATACTGCACCGTTCCAATAACCATAGATTTTACCGAGTATTTTTTCTTTAATTCGAACATCCTATATTTCTACAAATATAATTACCTATTTGTATCTGCTTTTATCACTTGGTATATTTAATCTCTTTTCAGATTTACAGTCTAATGAACTAAACTAATTAGCCTAAATATAAACAACTTAAATTATTTAGTTTCAAGCTAAATTTAAAATTTACACAAACAACTGGGTATATACTCCTAACCAATCACTTGTATTTCTACAAGCTCAAGTACAAACATGCAATTAAAAATTAATGACAAAGAAAAGAAAGTAACTAAAAAGAAAAATTTTATTTTATTTTAATTTTTTTAAAAATATTTTCCTAGGTCATCCCCACACTTTATTCGACACATTGTCCATAATGTGTAATTTAAATATAAAGGAAAGAGGTTACCCGATTGGCATGATATGTGCAATCACAATTGGTAGGACTACTCCTCCTTTCGATTTTAGCTTGCAATTGTAGTGCCATCATAAATTGTGGGGTTACTATTAAGAAGAATGCAACATATATAAAATACCAAGGCTCCTTAAAAAATTAAAACAAACTAATAACCACATCCCAAAAAATTAAGTTCAATGTTCGAATTAAATATAACTTAAAATTTGTCCAAAATTAATCGGAGGCAGTTTCCGACTCATCCTCATCGTCATCTTCTACCAACAGTGGGAATTGTATAAACATGTCTAGTAGTGGCATTAGTGTCGACCATCCATTCTATTGTCGATGCGGATTAAGATGTTACCCATGTATTGCTGATCTGCCGTAATTCGGTGTAGCATATTAAACTAGCTTTCATACTAGAGGAGCTTGAATACGAGTAATTTTAGTATGTTTTAGTTATGTTTTCTTAGTTTAGTTAAATTCAATCAAAAGTGTATTTTGAATCTTTTATTGAACTTAGGGGTCGAATGAGGCCTAAAGGCGAGCTAACGTACTTAGTAAGTGGGCAAGAGACCATTCAAAGGTATAGGAACTCAAAGTTGGTCACTGTGTTGCAACATAGAGAGTTTGATGTCGCAACATAAGGAGCAGAATGCCAGAATTGCTACACTGTCGTAGGTGTTGCGATATAGCCAAAGGATGTCACGACACACCCCAGAAGCTACTCCTAAACCATGTATACTACCTTCGATGTCGCGACATAGGGACTAAGGTGTCACGACATCAGTCCTATACGGGAAGCACTTACGAGCCAGGGGCGTTTTAGTCTTTACAATGGAAATTAAACACAAGAAGGTCAGCTTACCTAGGGTTAAGGATGACGGTAACCCTAACTCTATAAATAGGCTCTTAAAACACTGTTTAGGGACAACTTTTACATTCTAAGTTTTTCTTTGTAAATTTAGTCTATTGTTTTTCCTTTTTTTTAGGCTTTAGGTTTATTTTAGTTCTTTTCTATTTCGTTTCGTCGAAGAATGTAAGTTGTAACCATGATCAAACTTTTGTGGATTCTATGCTTCAATCAATAAAATTCAGGATTCTCTTAAACTTTTCTCTTGATTTATTATTCATGTTTATCTTTGTTTTCAAGATTACTTTTTAGGTTGTGCAAACCAAAGAGAATGATGACTTTCGGTTGTACCAAGTCTGAAACCAAGTGGATTTATTTTTGCCCCATAATCCTCCAGTTATATATTAGTATACGTCATATTTGTGTTCTTATTTATCCATTTTTTAGCCATCCTAGCCATCCGGTATTTTTTGGTTTTGGATGCAGCATATATCTTTCAAGTGGTTCAAATTCAAGATCTTTCAATGCAATAGTTACATGACAAGTGGTTCTTTTTATCAAATAACTCTGTCTTCAAGCTTGAGGTTTTAGTCTTTTCAGAGTAGTTCCCTCATTTACTGCAACTTCACTAATAACTAAATTCGCTTCATTGAAACCAATATTGTGATGAGCATTTGCTGCTGTAGAATAAACCAATTTTAACATGGGATAACATGCTCGATAAGGCATGAGTTATAGTATCATAAGTGTTTCTTCGTAGGAATGGTCATGAATCTGATTAATTATTCATGTTCATGATATCCATAAGAAACTAATCCTTTTATGGAGGATTAGTGAGTGGAGATGTGATTAATTAATTGCAATGTAAGGTTTTCTTAGCAGATCAACTGTTTGGAAGAGGAAAGACTTAAACCTTAGGCTTGACGACCCTAGGAGTCATTTAGATAGGAATTAATCCAAAATTGGTATGGCCTATCCGTGAACACTTAGCTCCGAACTGGTCTAGACTGTGAGGTTGAGAGATAAGTAGCTCTTATCGACTCATTAGTTTAGTGGAAGATTGAGAGATCTTGTTAGGGTAGCGACTAATTGATCGAGTAGAAACCCAAAATAGGAATTAGTTATGATCACCAGAGCGAGCTAATCACCCATACTTAGATTTGATTAAGTTAGAATTTATGTTTCCAAACTTCACTTTTCTTTTGTTATTTTTATTTCAATATTTATTAAAACCCCCAAAACATTTCTTTTATGTTTTATTGTACTATAATTTATTTTAACTACTAATTACTTCTATTAGCGTTTAGGTTGACATTAGTTTAGTACTTGCCTCCCTTAGGTATGATCTTTGGAGTACTTACCTGCTTCGTTGTAACTATATTTGCAACACCCCTAACCCGCATTCGTCGTTGGAACAGGGCTACAAAGCATTACCGAAATTACAATCGAACAAACAGACATTTCATTTTTTCATCTCACATTCAAATCATAACCAATCATAATCAATCATATAGTCCCTACTATGAGCCCTCGAGGCCTAAAACAAACATTAAAAATAAAATTTTCAGAAAATATTGAAAATTTTCAATGTGTAGAGGACACACGCCCGTGTGCTAGGCAGTGTGAAGCTGCTAACTTGCTTTCTAAATAGTTTACAGGGGACACACAGCCGTATCATCTGGCCGTGTATCACACACGGCTGAGACACACGTCCATGTGTCTGCCCGTGTGGACAAAAATAGGCCATGTTCCTAGCCATATTTCTCACCCAAATTAGAACCAACCTAAACACATCAAATAGCATATAACCAAATCATAAATAGGCATTCAAAACAACCAAATTCAAAAACTAAAACATGCTATAACATCACATAAAATCACGATACTCATAGGCACCCCAATTGGCCATTAAACTACATGCCAACAATATCTCCAAAACTTACGTAAATGGTCAAATACATATATGCATCATTATGCCTAAACTTAACATATATGCCATTTCTCAATCTCAACTATTTGACACCCAAACTACCAATTCACAACCAAAGCTTTCACATGACAACGATACATTACATATAATAAGACTATTCACACATATATACATGAAAAAATGTACCAAAAAAAAAAAGCCAAATCAAATGGCTAAATACATGTCGAAACATAAAGGCTACCATTAGCCAAATTGACTATACATGCCATCTAACCAACATATAAAGCCAAAAGTACCAAAATAGCCGATAGATAGTGTGATGAGATCTCCGACAACTTTCAATCTGAACGAGCTTTCGAAACACTATAAACACGAAAAATAATAGAGAGTAAGCAGTTAAGCTTAGTAAGTTCGTATAACTAAAATACAACTTACCAATCAACTATAATTTAGGTAAGAAATATTTAGGCATAATACAACTCAATTTGGCTCAAAAGCCTACGCATAAACATCAACCATGTTAGCCATGAATTCATATGTCAAATATGTATACACCAATTCTCGTATTTCATATAAATACCTGTACTAGTTCGTATTGAACTCGTATAATCCTCGAACAACGCTGTGCCCGTTGAACCATTTGGAATAATATGCGGGTATCTCGCACACTATGT
This sequence comes from Gossypium raimondii, assembly GCF_025698545.1. Lineage (NCBI taxonomy): Eukaryota > Viridiplantae > Streptophyta > Magnoliopsida > Malvales > Malvaceae > Gossypium > Gossypium raimondii. The sequence goes on along the minus strand of NC_068571.1, from coordinate 34,054,947 downwards.
GCGAACACGTGGTCAAAATCACTACGATCTCATATCTCTTATCAATGCTATCTCTCGAGCCAAAACTGGGTCAGCTCACACAAGCTGTCAGTCAAGACGTAGCTACACGGTGCTGCTCACACAAGCTGTAAAGTAACCGCAACACATGCCGGAAACTCAGCCACTGGTAGAACGTACGAGACTAACACCCATAACATGGTAACCCCTAATGACATGTCATTTGTATCCTATCTATTCCTAAGGTTCAACCAGGATTCGTAGTCGCCGACACTTCATCGAATATTTTCATGGAGTCATATCATTAAAACTATAACACACAAGCATTTAAATCACATATAATATAATGCTTGTTAAATATACGAACTTCCTCAAACTCGTATAGAAAAAATGATATAATTCCGTATGTTGCTTTTCTTGATCTATATAATCAAATTTAACTAATTTAAACCTAATTCTAATAATTTCAATCCAAAAATCAAGTTTTAACAAAATTACCATTTTTCCCTATACTTTTGATTTATTTACAATTTAGTCCCTAAGCTCGTAAAATGAAATTCATGCAATTTCATCCCTACCCAAGTCTAGCCGAATATTATATATTCATAGCAGCCCATACATTTCATTAATTCACAATTTATACCTTGATATTTTACATTTTTGAATTTAACCCCTAATTGACAAATTTATCAAAAATCACTTAACAAAAGTTGTTTAACTCACAACAAAGATTCATTTTCTTTCATTAAAATTCACAAAAAACTAACATGTACTCATGGTAAAACCCTAAACATTCAACCATTTTTCAAATTAGTCCCTGGGCTAGCTAGATTAAGCTACAACGACTTCAAAAACATAAAAATCATTAAAAATGAGACGAAAAATCATACCATGAAAGCTTTGGAAGTTTGGCCGAATGTTAAAGCTTCTCTAATGGCTCTTTCTTCTTCAATTTTCGGCAAGAAGATGAATGAAGGAAAAAAATGGTTTTGTTTTACTTAATTTAGATTTTATTTACTAAATTACCTATATAACCTTTGTTATTACCCTTTAATTCACTTAATAAAGTGTCCATATATGTCCACTAGCAATTTATATGGTCTAATTACCACATAAGGACTCTTACATTAAAGTTCTATAGCCATTTGATATCTTTAACTAATAGAATGTAACTTTTACACCTTTTACGATTTAGTCCCTTTTACCAAATTAAGCATGCAAATAATAAAATTTCTTAATGAAATTTTTTTACTAGATTACTAACATGATGTAGACATTAAAATAATATTAAAATAAATATTTTGATCTCAGATTTGTGGTTCTGAAACCCCTATTCTAATTTTACTAAAAAAGAGCTGGTATAACTCTCCCTCTTTAAGAATTGTCGTCCCCGAAAATCTTACCAAAGAATAGATTAGGCTAATATTTTCTTATAGTTTCCTCGGGTTCCCAAGTAGCCTTCTCTATCCCATGATGTTGCCAAAGAAGCTTCACTAAAGCGATGCTTTTGTTTCTTAACCCTTTAATCTTTCGGGCCATAATTCTGATCGGTTCTTCGTTATACGACATGTTGGGTTGAATTTCAACCTCTGCCAAAGAAATTATATGCGAAGGGTCTGATTTTTACTGTCGTAACATAGATACATGAAACACATTATGAATCTTTTCTAACTCTGACGGTAAAGCTAGTCGATATGTCACTGGCCCTATTCTCTTGATAATCTCATACGACTCGATAAATCGTGGACTCAACTTCCCTTTGTGACCAAATCAAAGAATCTTCTTCCAAGGCGATACTTTTAGAAACACTCTGTCGCTGATTTGAAATTCAATATCTTTACATTTCAACTGTTCATACTATTTCTGTCGATCTGAAGTTGCTTTCAAACTGTCACGAATCACTTTCACTTTTTCTTCAGTCTTTCTGATCAAATCAACCCCGTGTATCTTTTTCTCACTAAGCTTGGTCCAGTATAATAGAGTTCTACACTTATGACCACATAAAGCTTCATAGGGTGCCATCTTTATGCTCGACTAAAAACTATTGTTATACGCGAATTCAACCAAGGGTAAATACTTTTCCTAGTTGCTTTGGGAATCTAAAACATAGAAACGAAGCATATATTCAAGAATCTGAATCACTTTCTCAGATTGAAGATCGATTTGAGGGTAAAATACAGTGCTAAAGTGTAACCGCGTACCCAAAGCCTCTTGTAACTTCTTCCAAAATTGGGATGTAAACCGCAGATCTCTATCCGAAATAATGGAGACTAGCACTACATGCAATCTGACAATCTCAAACATATACAACTCAGCTAACCTGTCAAGTGAGAAATCTGTATGTACTAGAATAAAATGTGTAGATTTCGTCAAACGGTCAACAATAACCCAGATAGCATATTTCTTTTTCGGAGATAGGGGTAACCTCGATACGAAATCTATCGTAACGCTATCCCATTTCCATTCTGGTATCATCATTGGTTGTAATAGTCTTGAAGGCACTTGATATTCAGCTTTAACTTGCTGACAAATCAAACATTTGGACACAAAGTCAGAAATCTTGCGTTTCTTGCCCGACCACCAGTACAACTGTCTCAAATCACTGTACATTTTGTTACTCCCCGGATGATCAGGCAAGCTACCACTATGAGCTTTTTGCAAAATTTTCTGTATAAGCTCTATATTCTTCGGTACAAAAAATCTACCTCGGAATAATAAACAATCATCGGGTCCGACCTGAAATTCAGAATCAGAAGTTGACTCACACTGTACTCGCTTAACTTACAATTCATTATCACATTTTTGAGCTTCGTAGATTTGCTGAAGAAACATCGGTTTAGGTTTTAACTCAGCTAAGATCAAGCCACCATTAGACAAAGTCAATCGTGTATTCATTACTCGCAAAACAAACAAAGATTTTCTACTCAAAGCATCCGCGACTACTTTCGCTTTCCCCGAATGGTAATCAATGACTAACTCATAATCTTTTAGCAGTTCGAGCCATCTACGCTATCTCAGATTCAGATCTTTCTGTGACATCAGATACTTTAAACTCTTGTGATCAGTAAATATGTGACATTTTTCACCAAAAAAATAGTGTCGCCAATTTTTTAATGAAAACACAATAGCAGCCAACTCTAAGTCGTGTGTTGGATAATTCTTTTCATGCGACTTTAACTGTCTAGAAGCATAATCTATCACTTTGCCTTCTTGCATTAAAACACATCCCAAACTGTTCAATGACGCATCAATGAAAATCACAAATTCTTTACCCGACTCAGGCTGAACTAAAACGGGCACTTCAATTAACTTTGCTTTCAACTGGTTAAAACTCTATTGAAATTTCTCAGACCACTCAAACTTCACATCTTTTTGTAATAACTGCATCATCGGTGTAGCTATCATTGAGAACCCTTTTACAAATCTCCAATAATAGCCCGTTAATCCCAGAAAACTTCTGACTTCGAATATGTTTCTTGGTGGCTTCCAGTCAACAGCTGTTGAAATCTTATTCGGATCAACTCTGATGCCTTCCACCGATACAATGTGTCCTAGAAATCTAACTTTTTGGAGCCAAAACTCGCATTTGCTTCATTTAGCAAACAATCATTTATCTTGCAAAGTTTGTAACACAATTCTCAAATGCTCAGCATGCTCAGACTCGTCTCGGGAATAAATTAGGATATCATCAATGAATACCATAACAAATCTGTCCAAATATGGTTTGAAGATTCTATTAATCAAATCCATAAATACTGTAGGAGCGTTAGTTAACCCAAATGGCATAACAAAAAATTCATAGTATCCGTAACTGGTTCTGAACGCAGTTTTCGACACATTTGAATCCTTAACCCGCAACTGATAATATCCAGAACGTAAATCAATCTTAGAAAATATCGTTGCTCCTTTCAACTGATCAAACAAATCATCGATTCACCATAATGAATATTTATTCTTGATTGTAACTTTGTTGAGCTGCCGATAATTGATACACAATCTCATTGATCCATCTTTCTTCTTAACGAACAGAACTGATGCACCCCAAAGCGAGAAACTAGGTTGTGCAAAACCTCTATCTGTTAACTCTTGCAACTGAGCTTTCAACTCTTTCAACTCTATAAGAGCCATTTTGTATAGAGCTATTGATACCAGTGATGTTCCCGATACTAACTCAATAGGAAATTCGACCTCTCTAATCGGTGGCAACCCAGGTAACTCTTCTGGAAACATATCTGGATATTCATAAACTACTGGCACTGATTCAATCTTTGATTCAGACACTTTAATATCTAGTACATATGCAAGGTAAGCATTGCAACCTTTTCTCACATATTTTTGTGCTAGCATAGTCGATATCACAATAGGCAACCCAGTCGAATTATCTGATTCAATACAAAGAGTCTCACTGTTTGGACATTTTAATACAATAATCTTTCATCTACAGTTTACAACAACATCATGCAACGTCAGCCAATCCCTGCCCAAAATCACATCAAATTCATCAAAGGGTAAAAGCATCAAATCGGCCAGAAAACTATAACCCCGAGTCATCAAAGGACAATTCTTACAAATTTAGTCAATTAGGACATACTGACCTAAAGGGTTCGATACTTTAACCATAAAATTTAGTGGACTCAACAAGTAAACTCTTACTAGACACTAAATTCGTACAAACATATGAATGGGTCGATCCGAGATCAATCAAAGCAATTACATCAGTGTTATAGAGAGGAAAAATGCCGGTGATAATATCTGGCGCCGATGCATATTCTCGAGCGCGAATAGCGTAAGCTCTGGCTAGCACTCGTGCCTCGGATCTCATTGTAGTTTGCTACCACTCATATTTCCAGTATTTTGGGGTGTTCTCCCTTTTGCAGCTGTATTATTCGGTCGAAAAATCTGAAGTTTGTCTTTCTCAGGTAACTCAGGACAATCCCGAATGAAATGCTCTTGCAAGCCACATTTGAAACAAGCTCTGTCATTCATTCGACATTTACCAATATGTCGTCTACCACACTGTTGACACTCAGGTCAGTTGGCCTTAACACTACCAACGCTTGTTACTGATGTAGCTTAAGCTTTTGAACTTCTGTGTTGTTTTCCACGATCTTTATTAGAATATTCTACTGAAGCAGTCGAACGATTATGAAAATCCTTAGATTTCTTTAACGATGAATGATACGATTTTCACGTTGACCTCTTTCTCGAATCTTTAAATTAGAATCAGCTTTTCTCTTTTCTTTAATAAACTCCTCGGCTTTGTGTGCTCTATCGACTAGACAACAAATTCTTTCGGTTCAAGATTCTGACTAAAAGTTTAATGTATTCATTCAACCCATCTTTAAACCTTTTACACATAACCACTTCGGTCGGAATGCACTCTCGGGCATACTTGCTCAAGCTGACAAACTCTCTTTCATACTCAACTATGCTCTTTCATACTCAACTATGGTCAGACGACCCTGTTTTAACTCTAGAAATTCTTTACGCTTTTGATCAAGGAACCATTGACTTATATACTTCTTTCTGAACTCTATTTTAAAGAATTCCTAAGTGACTTATATACTTCTTTCTAAACTCTGTTTGAAAGACTCTGATCATATTCTCTAACCAAAACTCGGCTCTCTCCAGATCATCATCAACTGTAGTCCTGAACTCTTCGGCCCCATATTTACGAATTTTATTTACAGACGAACGACTTAGACAAACGCTCGTGTCTCTGCCCGTGTGGACAAAAATAGGCCATGTTCCTAGCCATATTTCTTGTGATAGCCCGAAATAGGGCCTAATCGGAATAGTGGTTTCGTAACCACAAATCCGAAGTGAAATAGTTTAATTTTATAAATTTTTATTAGTTACTGATTGATTGAAATATTGTGTGAAAATATGGATAGAAACTTTTAATGCTTTAGTGCTTAATTGAATTTTTAGGACTAAATTGAGAAAAATGCAAAGTGTGTCTAATTAGTGATTAAATGACTTAATTGAATTATTGCATGAAATTGGAAGTGTTTATGTGGCAATTAGACCATGAATTAGTGTTATGGACACAAAAGGGTATTTCTAGAAAAATATCTAAGTAATGGGTCAAGGGCATTTTTGTCCAAATTGAATAAAGACAAAATAAAGATGAAAACAAGTGTTCATCTTCTTAAAATCAAACGCTTGTGCCAAAAAATTCATGTCACCATAGCTAGGGTTCTTGAACTTCCTAAGCTCAATTATCAAGAAAGAAGAAATAGTGGAAGTGATCGGGAAAGAGAAAGTTATCGACTAAATTACAAAAAATAGTCGTTTTGCATCCGAGGTAAGTTATATGTAAATAATAGTTATATTTGTATAAATTGTGAATTATATTTGATATGTGAATTAATATTGAATGTGGAAGGAAAATTGTTCATGAATTATTCAAGTAATAAAGTGTTAAGTGTAAATTCGGTTGAACTTAGGAATAGAATTGGATACAAGTGACATGTCACTAGAGACCAGTGTTACAAGATGTTACAGTTGTTACAGATGAGTCCCGGTCTTGGGTGATCTAGCATGTGTTGCGACACACTGACGACTTGTGTGAGCAGCCCGTGGACATTCCAGTGTTATTGATCGGTGGTAGCCGGCTACATTTCAGTGGTAGCCGGCTACATATCGATGGTAACCGGCTACATATCGATGTGGCACTTATGTGCTAAATCTCTACGTATCCGTGTATATTCCAACTGTTCAACGGGATTAATAATGAATTAAAGTGAATATGAAATGTTAAGTGTGAAAATGTATATGCAAGTGAATTGGTAAGATTGTGCATGTGTAAGTGATTGAAATTGCTAAGAAATGTTTTGATTAGTTATATGTTAAAAGTGTTAATTATTAAATGAGTAATTATTGTTTACATGTAACTTACTAAGCTATTTATAGCTTACACATCTCTTTCTTTCCTTTGTTTTATAGTGATTTGAACTTGATCGAATAGTGGACCGTCGAGCTCGTATCACACTATCATAGCCATCTCGGTATTATGTGCTTTTCAAAATGTTTGAACTATGGCATGTATAGAGTCTTAATCATTTTGAGCATGTTCAAATGATATGGCTAAGATTAGCTATTGAAATGGTTAGTAAAGATTATGTTTTGGTATTATGTATGTGTAAATGGTAACTAATTCAAAGAAGCAGTTTCTTTGACAGCAGCAGTGACGTGAATGTAAAATTCACCATAAATAGTAGAAATGGAATTAGAGAGTGAATTATATATGGAATTAAAGCTTATCAAGTCTATTTTTATATGAAAGAAACGATGTAGGAAAAGGAATTCTGTATTTTGAGATATTTGAAATTTAGTGAGACAGGGTCAGAATGGTTTTTGAAGTCCCCTGTTCTGACTTTAGAAAATCATTATAAATTGTACAGAAAGAATTATGGGTCATAATTTATATGTGTAGATTTCTTAGTGAGTCTATTTTCAAAAGAAACAAACGATAACCTTATATGTATTCTGTACAAAGAGATAATTGATTTTAGTGCCGAGAGGTCAGATCTGTCGAGCTGTGAAACAGGGGATACTTTAATGAATAAAATGTACTAATTGGCCAAGTCAAAAATTCTGAAAATTTTATGGTAAGTAGTAATATGAGTCTAGTTTCAGGGAAAATTTACGGATTTAAATTTTGAGTTCTGTAACTCGAGTTATAATTAAATTAGTGAAAGTCACGCAGGTAGACAGTTTTGTTGTGAACAGTGAATTTAATTTTAAAGGCAAATTTTTATGCTCCGAATCGGTAAGTTAAATTGGATAACATCTCGTACTCGATTCCGGCGACGGTCTCGGGTAAGGGGTGTTACATTTCTCACCCAAATCAGAACCAACCTAAACATATCAAACAACATATGACCAAATCATAAATATGCATTCAAAGTAACCAAATTCAAACACTAAAATATGCTATAACATTACATACAATCATGATACTCATAGGCACCCCAATTGGCCATTAAACTACATGCCAACAATATCTTAAAAACTTACCTAAATGGTCAAATACCTATATGCCTCATTATGCCTAAAACTTAACATATATGCCATTTCTCAATCTCAACTATTTGGCACCCAAACTACCAATTCACAACCAAAGCATTCACATGACAACCATACGTCACATATGGTAAGACTATTCACACATATATACATGACAAAATTTACCAAAAAAACAAGCCAAATCAAATGGCTAAATACATGTCCAAACATAAATGCTACCATTAGCCAAATTGACCATTCATGCCATCTAACCAAAATATAAAGCCAAAAGTACCAAAATAGCCGATAGATAGTGTGATGAGATCTCTGACAACTTTTAATCCGAACGAGCTTTTGAAACACTATAAACACGGAAAATAACATAGAGTAAGCAGTTAAGCTTAGTAAGTTCGTATAACTAAAATACAACTTACCAATCAACTATAATTTAGGTAAGAAAAATTTAGGCATAATAAAACTCAATTTGGCTCAAAAGCCTACACATAAACATCAACCATGTTAGCCATGAATTCATATGTCAAATATGTATACACCAATTCCCATATTTCACATAAATACATGTACTAGTTCGTATCAAACTCGTATAATCCTCGTGTAACACTGTGCCCGCTGAACCATTTGGAATAATATCAGATACGCAGGTATCTCGCACATTATGTGCTAACACGTTGTCGAAACCACTACGATCTCATATCTCATATCAATGCTCTTTCTTGAGCCATAACTGGGTCTTCTCACACAAGCTGTTAGTCAAGACGTAGCTACATGGTGCTGCTCACACAAGCTGTAAAGCAACCGCAACACATACTAGAAACTCAGCCACCGGTAGGACGTACGAGACCAACACCCATAACACGGTAACCCCTAATGGCATGTAAGTTGTATCCTATCTATTCCTAAGGTTCAATCGGATCTGTAGTCGTCGACACTTCATCGAATATTTTTGTGGAGTCATATCATCGAGAATATAACACACAAGCATTTAAATCACATATAATATAATGCTTATTAAATATTCGAACTTACCTCAAACTCGTACGGAGAAAAACGATTGTTTAGTCCATTACTTTATCTTTTCCCTAATCTGATTCCGTATGCTGCTTTTCTTGATCTATATAATCAAATTTAACTAATTTAAGCCTCATTCTAATAAATCCAATCCAAAAATCAAGTTTTGGCAAAATTACCATTTTTCCCTATACTTTTATCTTCTTTACAATTTAGTCCCTAGGCTTGTAAAATGAAATTCACGGAATTTCATCCCTACCCAAGCCTAGCCGAATATCATATATGTTCATAGAATCCCATACATTTCATTAATTCACAATTTATACCATGATATTTCACATTTTTCAATTTAACCCCTAATTGACAAATTTATCAAAAATCACTTAACAAAAGTTGTTTAACTCACAACAAAGATTTATTTTCTTCCATTAAACTTCCCAAACAACTAACATGCACTCATGGTAAAACCTTAAACATTCAAACGTTTTGCAAATTAGTCCCTGGGCTAGCTAGGTTAAGCTACAACGACTTCAAAAACATAAAAATCATTAAAAACGAGACGAAAAATCATACCATGCAAGCTTTGGAGTTCTATATAACCTTTATCATACCATCTCTAATGGCTTTTTATTCTTCAATTTTCGGCAAGAAGATGAATGAAGGGAAAAAAATGGCTTTGTTTTACGTAATTTAGATTTTTTTTACTAAATTACCTATATAACCTTTATTATTACCCTTTAATTCACTTAATAATGTGTCTATATATGTCCGCTAGCAATTTATATGGTCTAATTAGCACATAAGGACTCTTACGTTAAAGTTCTATAGCCATTTGATACCTTTAACTAATAGAATATAACTTTTACATGTTTTACGATTTAGACCTTTTACCAAATTAAGCATGCAAATAATAAAATTTCTTAATGAAATTTTTATACTAGACTAATAACATGTGTAGACATTAAAATAATATTAAAATAAATATTTCAACCTCAGATTTGTTGTTTTGAAACCATGGTTCTAATTTCACTAAAAACGGACTGTTACAATATTACAAATTGACATGTATAGTTGAGGACATCGCTCAATTCCATATCTTTTAGCTGCGGTATTCACACTCCAAATGTTGGTATGTCTAGAAGTGGTCAAGTTGTCGGCACCTTTGTTGGGGAAGCAATGCTACTAAATTAATTTTAATTTTTATGTTCTAATACAATAATTAGGAAATTAATAAATTATAGATACGATGTTTAATTTAATCTTTACTACAATTTTTCTTCTATGTCCTCATCATTCCAAGGTGTAGGAGTTATTGATAAAGCTAATCACTTATCTAGGAAGGCTAACAGATAGGCTCTTTTGGTGAAATAGGAAACGACTCACAAAAGAAGTTGACAAATTAACATTTGATTGCCATAATTTGATAAGTAACTTCTAACAACATGATGCAGGTGTTAGGAACAATTCCTTTTGATATGAGTTGGCTATGACCTAGTATCACTCATCCCATGATCCATAGCCCTCATTTTGAATTAAATCCCTCATTTTTAACATGGATTTCTTCTAAAATCAGGCTCAATGATTATACAAAAAGGATCTCGTAGCTTTTCTTCGACATTTTGAATATATACGTGGCACTTTCACGTATGTTGGTGTTTCGAAAGAAGCTGTTAAACTATTTCTAATTCCATTTGTGCTAAGTGGACAGATACAATCACTACATGGACTAGCCCTGTGTAATTATTCCTTCACCGGGTCTTGCCGATGACTCAGGTAATTTGCCCTTACGAAAAGTTATTTAAATTTAAACAAAAAGGGTGTTAAAACATTAGGACAAGCTTGGGAAAGATTTAAAGCAATCCTTAGGTCAATACTGGGAGGAGGTATACATTTTGTAATTCAAATCCAACATTTTTATAATGGATTGGATGGCTAGAACAGACGATAATTTGACATTATAACTGGACGAATTATTTGGAAGAAAACAAGAATAGAAGTTTGAAAATATTAGAAAAAATCTGTGAAAACAAATTTACTTGGGACATATATCGGGAGTTAGAAGAATAAAAACTGGTATAACTTATGCGAAAAGAACAAACTTGCAAAAACCTAGAGTTAACTATGGGAGATTCTGCTAAAAAAAATGAATACAAATCAGACGAGGAAATATTGAATGATGTTGAACAATAAAATAAAAAGGTAGCCTAATGCTTCAACTTAATTAAACGTACATAATGACTTAAATCAGATCCCACATCTGATTGAAGACATAAAAACCTTAATTTTTTGGATGAAGGAGTCAACAATCTACTGGGAGGAGAGGGACGAATTTGAAATCCTTGGTTAAATAAAGTGGTTTCGGCAATGAAGAAGAAGAAGAAAGAATTCTTGAGAGTTTTTCTTGAAATATTTTTCTAAATATGAGTTCTAAGTTTTGAAAAGATTGGCTATTTATAAAATTTTATTTCCCTAATTGAGATGGGTTTAGGTATTCATTTAGAATTAAATTAAAAAAATAGTTTTTGGCCTAGGCTGGTTTGAAAATTTGGTACTTTATGGGGGTTAAAATAAGAAAAGAAAATACTTTAGTTGAATGCACATAAGAGGTTTTGATATTGGGACAAAAGGGAAAGCTAAGGCTTTACTACTGAACCAGAAGACTCATTCTTGACATAAGCCTTCAAGAAATTGTTTTTAAAGGTCATGGCCAAGCATTAGAGGAATTTTTTATAAAAATCAACAAAGGTGCCCAACAAGGGGGTTTAAACCTAAGACCTCTAAGATAGGGGAATAACACTTAACCATCAAGCCTAAGGCTCATTTCTTATTAATTCTTTATAAATAATAATTTTTTAAGGTATTCTAAGTTCACTTCCCTATTCTTATTATACTTTAAAATCTTATGTTTTCCTTTTTATTCTAGCCCTAATTTTGGGATGTGACATTAGTTTTAGTTGTTTCCTGCATGCTTCATCAACTTATTAGAACTTTCTTAAGCTCAAATTGGCCTATTTGATCAAGAAACACCATCAAAAAACTCATTTTATTCAATTAACAATAGCAACCAGATAGTTCTTGAAACTAATGAAAAATACTATATAAATTCTTAGTTACTAGCTGTTTAAGTAGTGAAAAGAACCTAATTTGCCATACCAAATTTTTCCAGGTCACTTACCAAATGACATATGATATGAAAAACTAATAGCAAATGGTGTATTTTGTATATAGATATCTAAGTGATAAAATATGGCATGTGAAGGATCATGTGAACCGATTAAAACGAGCCCTGAGGGCTAATATGTATATAAATTGAATCAATGGATTCAAGATGAAAATAAGAAAGTGATATGAGATTTTTGGCATGTTATGTTACATATGACATGTGAGATGATGATAAATGAGATTATATGTTCATTTTGGACATGCTTAATGAAATTTGGTATGAGATTATGCACATGAGACTTGAAATGCAAACTTGATGCTAGTTGATAACTAGATCACAAATTGATTGTCTTTATTATCTTGCTTTAATTTTAAATATTGATTTACATAATAAAAACACCACTAAGCTCTATTGCTCAACGTATGGTTTATTTACTTTCCCGCGTAGGAACCGTAGATCTTGAAGTGGCAAAGTGAATCAGTAGCATCCAATTTCAACCTTTTGACTCAGCATCCAGTTTCAACCCTTAGATTTTAAGTTCAAGTTGTCATTTGGTATACATGATGTAAAATGGTTACATTTTGATCATAGCCATATGTGTTTTGATGACAAGTATGTATGACCATCTAGTAAGTTAATGTTTATTTGCCAGTAGGCCCTCTTATACTTATGACTGAGTTGTTTCTTGCTTATCAAGTAAATAAATGCATTACATGCTAGTGATCACATAATTAAAGGTACTTGTTATGTCAAGTAAGGTAGTTAGGTATCTGAATTAATGCCTAAACTCTAATGTGTTGCTTTTTAGGGTCATTTTGACCATTTGGTATTTGTGCTTAAAAAATTTATGATGAATGAAGTAAAATTTGGGGAAAACTGCCTCCAAGGTTGTGACACTCCACTATTGGTGCCGCGACATTGAGTTTCTAATTCTGCAGTTGCTATTCTCTCCTGATGAGATCGCAACATCGGATTCCCCTGTCCTCAAGGTCATGACATTCCCCTGCTAAAGTGCAATGTGAGCTCCCTATCTTCAAGGTTGCAACTCACCACGGTTGAAGTTGCGACGCCATGCTTCTACCCTCAATGTCATGACATGCCTCCTTCATGGCCGCGACATTACCCTTGTATTTTTACAATTTTACATTATGGTCCCTCATTTTTTTAAAGTGTTGAATAAGAGCTTTTTTAGGCTCGTTTATAATCCAGATCTAAATATATAATGTCTTTTATTAAATATCAAAATGAATTTGCTTATATGACTCGTTTGTTAAATATTAAAATAGAACTATAGTTTCTTTAACAACGAATATGACATCTCATATCTCAAATCCGACGATTGGTTCGAGTATGGCATGTTACAAAACCCATCACCATCCATCCAATGGTTTATGCCCTAGTCATCACCCACTATAAGTTATTTGTCCTCTTTTACTTTACTCTTAATTTATGAAGAAATTTATTACGAAATAATCTCCTTTTATAGCTTTTTATTCTTCATATTTCCATGCAAATATTAAATTCTCATACATGCAATTTTTCTTAATTGGATTTACAATATTTTGTAATATCTTTAATAATATATATTTACAAATTTAAAAGATAGAAAAGAAACAATAACTATTATATTTAGATTTTGTGTTTTAATTTGGTTGATGTTTTGTATGAGTTGTATAAGATTTTTTTATTAAAAAATGCATGGTATTTTCGATTTTGCCAATTAACAAGCCAAATTGATTGAAAAAAAGCCAATTTGATTTAGTCAATTTACGCAAAGGTCATTTTGATAATGGTTTGAAAAAAATATAAAGTTAGGTTTCAATATTTTTTTACCTGAACTAAATGAACTAATTGATTGCTTACGCTCCCTTGAAAAGATTATTGAAAAGCATGTCACTCTTGGTTGTGGAAGAGATATGAGATTTGCACCACTAGACGAGATTTTTTTGCTTTTAACCAATTGTGAACATCTATCAATAAGGCCTTTATTTCCTTCATTGCATCATTGTACTCTTTCAAATAATTAGCTGTAATAGCTTTCCATAATGCATCCTTTAATGATTTCTTTTTTAGGTTTGGAATTGTAATTTTTGTACAAATAGGAAATACAATTTCTTTTTCTAGTACAACTTATACACCACTAGTAGGAGCAAATCACTGCCAACACCCACATACACACACTACAAGCAAGCAATTCTAGCGACTTGAACCCATGATGTGAGTTATAAGGTGAACGCTCCTAGCCAATGGGCCAACAACAAAGGTTCACAAACCTAATTTCTATGCTCTGCATTAGGAAACATTCCTATAGCGCATCCACAAGTCTATATAGGCAACATATGACAAGTTTTTAATAACTATTATACCTTAAAATTTTTATAAATAAGTCTATAATATGCCTTTTATTTTTAAAATTAAAAAAGAAAAGAAAAGAAAATGTAAGAATTTATAATCTCTAAATCCTTTTGCATCAAGTCAAGGAACCATCACCTGAAGCATGGTTTTCACTCTCAAAAGTTGCATGAGCTATGATAATTACAACCATTGCATAATATCGTTGGAAGTAACTGAAAGCCATAGTATCTTTTTAAGAAACAATCATCCAGGATAATAATGGACCTATATCTAACTTTGAACCCATCTTTATGTACTTGTAGACTGATATATGTTCTCTGCAATAACGTACACTTTAGGTAACATATACTGGTGTGGTCCCAAGAATGAAATACTTAAGCTCCATTGAGTATTTTTAAATCTTAGCATATTGCTCTTAGTGATTTCCTACAACAATTTCAAATGCCTTGTGCTTGGCCTATTGCATTTAGCTAGTGGAAAATAAACTATAATTTTTTTTCATTTATTGTTGAAGGAAGGTTATGGAATAGTTGAGATTAATAAAAAAAATTTCTAGATAATGATAACTCATCCACTTAGATGTTATGTTTCTATTTTTATATCTTCCACATGTTGAGAAGCATATGTCTTAATTTCCCAATTAGGGAAACTGGCTTTTTACATTTAACTTTGATGCCTTTAATGTCCATTAACACACTTTACATTATATTTGTATTTCCTCTTATATCACTTTATTTCTTATTTTAATATTTCCCTATATACAAACAACCACCTTTTCTATAACTCATGATTTCCCATGTCTACCCCTACTACCGAACTGTAGTCATTTATAGTTTCTACTAGAACCATATGAGTCAAACTCATGTACACTATGCAATGAATAAGATTTCTCACAATTTTAAACTATTTTCTACTACAACAAATTTTCCATTATCTACCATTATGTTAAATACGTTCAAACCACTCAAATCATTTTTATCTCCCAACCCAACATATACCTAACAAGCTTCCTCTTCATCAGAACTACATTATTATCACTTTCACTAACTTTAGAATTAGAAGCTTCCAAATTAAAGGCTTTTAAATCAATACCTTCCCTATCTTTAGTCTTTTTTTCTTCAATCGATCTCTCCTTGTAAATTCAGACGGAACTAAAAAATGACTATGAGTTTCTTTCATTTTCCTTAAAGGGAAGGAAAAAAATTTACCCAAATTCCTTTTATCGGTATCTCAAAATTTTAAATCAGCCGTTTTCTTCTTTTTACTTATACCTTCCATCTTCTGAACTCTTCCAGATAACACAACAAATTCTTTCCATTCAAGAGCCCCAACAGGTAACTGAATCTATTCATTCAAGCCTTCCTCAAACCGATTACACATGTCAGCCTCTGTTGGAACTATTTCGTGAGCATATTTACTGAGTTGGACGTATTCCCTCTTAGATTCAGCTATTGTCCTGAGGCCCTATTTTAACACGAGGAATTATTTCTTGTCTAAATACTGCTGACTGATGTATTTCTTCTGTAACTCAATATGAAGGAATTCCTAGCAAAATCGGTCTTTTGGTACCACTACAATTAACGTTACCAACCAATGATATACTTATTCCTTTAGTAACAAAATGACACACATTAAGTAGTTTTCGGGAGAGCATATCTATACATCTAATACCCTCAAGGTATTTTTAACCAATACTCGACCCTTTTAGTATTATCATCTACTTTTTCATGGAATTTCTTAGCCCCAAATTTACGAATTTTATCTATAGGAGGCCTATGAACTTGTACTTGATGTAAACCTTACGGAATAGGGGGTATCTGTTGTGGTACAGGAGGGGTGGAGGTTGCTAAGACATTGGATTTGCTTGCATAAAATAGGTAAAGCATTTAGTCATCATATGGAAGAAGGATCCACGTGCCTCACTTCATTGGCCCTCAAAGTGGGCACACTTTGAGCAACCTCATGCTCCGAGGCTGAAACATTACTTTCGACTTCATTGGAATTTGTTCGATTGGATTCACACTATCGCATGTTATAAGGTGACATGTATTTCTAGTCTCAATACATGCTACATTCATTTCGGGAATCGAGTAAATTGTAGCTCTGATACCACTAAATGTTACACCCCTTATCCGTCTCTATCGATAGATTAGGGTTACGGGATGCTACCACACAAAACAGAACGAAACCATGGGTTATCAATGTAAAATTTCTCATAACAGTCAGTAATCATCAAACTTATAATAATAAAAATGTTATTCATATATTTTCAGGGTTAAATCAAACTTAAGAAAGCTCTAAAATTGTTTAATACAAAACAAGGACTCATATGAAACATTTAAGAAAAACAGGGCAAAAATACAAAATAGGGGTCACACAACCCTGTGGCAGAATGAGGCTGTGTAAAGCTATGTGACATGGTCATTTTGTTCAACTGTGTGCAAGGGCTAAAACCATGTAGGTGGAGTCACATGACCGTGTCTTCAGACCATGGAACAGACTATGGTCGTGTGTGGGCTAAATTGTAAAACTATGCAAACTTTCACATGTGTGCTAATTTTCATAAAAAACGCACAGACCACACGACCATGCCATATACCTGTGTATGGCACACGGTTATGTAACAGGCCATATATTAGCCCGTGTATACCTGAAAGACTCTTTTTAAACAAGTTAACCATTCCTAGCTCACTTGTGCCACAAGCTACAACATACCATTATTCAAACCTGTTTAAAAATCATCAAAACATACCCAAAACAACATATAATTCATTCATCTTAAGTGCCTAACCAATATGCCACAATTGGCACCTCAATTCAAACATTTGCAATTCAACATTCATCAACACTCAAGCATCATTCACATACTATACATATTTGCTCACTTTCAACTTCACATACCAAATCAACCTTAGGAAAATCAACATAAAGACCAAAGTATATATTTCACTTCATCTCAAAAGATAACAACAACTTAAACTTAACATTACAAGCCATTTCCAACATAAACTTACACCTACACACTTGTAATAAAAATATCTATTTACATGCCACTTATAACCTATCACAAAATGATCAAAAGTCTATCGAGTCGTTGAATGGATAGTGTGAGCTTCAACCTGACTTTCAACTGACTGCAACTTCTAATGATCTATAAGAAACCAAAAAGAATAGACGTAAGCAACACAATGCTTAGTAAGTTTGTACAAATATTAACTTAACCTATCGTGGATACGTAGGATAATAATGCTCACACGAGTTGTGAAAATGGGCTTGCTCATACAAGCTGTGGGTTAGGAGGATAAGGCAACAAGATGCTTCTCACACGAGCTGTAAAGAATCTGCAATAAATGTTAGACCTTCGCCATCGGTAGGACATCTAAGACCAGCACACAAAAAACCCTAATAACATGTCATTTGTATCCTAGCAGTTCGCTAAGTTCATACAAGCCTTGATTCATAACCGTATGATTTAACTATGTAAGCATTATCACATTCACAAGAATTCAACCATATACTTTCCATTTTCAATTACATACCTCAATTATAATATCGTTACATTTTGATCCATCCAATGTTTAAGATTATTATACAAGCAAATTCAATCACAGACATACACAACCATATTAAATAAAAAGGCAACAATTAAATCAATGACACTAAGGACTACTCAGCAATTTTTCCTTTTTCGCGTTTGTCTACTGGTTGATCCGTTTCTTAATCTATATGATAATTTAATTCAATTAACCATTCAAATACATTTAAACATTCAAACTCATGCATATGACCCCTTTATTAACATTTTACAATATTACCCTAAACTTTTACCTTTTGTTCAATTTAATCTCTAAAACCAAACTTGCACATTTTTCGCAATATCAGAAAAATAAAACTTGCACTTTTACCAAATTTGATTCCCATACCATCCTTTAATAGCTCACAATCAACTAAATATCAAAAAATTCATGAAAAGTTTAACATTTTAGTATTTTAGTCCCTAAACTCAAAATTATCCAATTCGCTTTACAAATTAGTCCTATTTCTTAACAAAGTTTCACATTCTACCATTTAACATAAAAAAATATAAAAATCATTAATGAGAAGTTTCAAAACCTTTAATAGTTTTACAAAATAGTCCCCGAGTTAGCTAGATTAAGCTACAACGATCTCAAAAATATAAAATTCACTAAAAATGGAAGTAAAAAACACTTACATGCAAGGAAGGACATGAACCGAACACTCCAAGATTTTCTTTAAATGGTGTTTTGGTAAAAATTAGTAAGATAAAGAAGAAGATTATTTTTTCCTATTTTGTTTATGTTAACATTTACCTAATTACCAATTAACCTTAAGTCAAACTTTTAAATTTAATTAAACCATAGCCCTTAACTGTCCATTATAATTTCTTATAGTCTAATTACTATATAAGACCATCCAATTATGCTTCTTTAGTAAATTAACACATTTAAACTAATAGCGATTAATTTTTTTAGCTTTTACGATTTAGTCTTTTTTACCTAATTAACCAACCAAACATCAAAATTACTAAACTAAACTATAATATGACACTCTAATAAACTCATAAATATTAAATAATTAATATTTGCTGACTCATTGGTCAAAGTTGTGGTCTCGAAACCACCATTTCAGACATCACTGAAAACGGGCTGTTACAAATCTCAACTTCAAGATGCCTTCTATTCTAAAACTAGAGGTTATTTATAGAGATATGTGAAGAGGAAAATGACAATGCAAAGGACTTTCTAGTAATAAATTGCTAGGCCCACTCATTTGTCATCATTTGATTCATTTTTCATATGTTAATTGATGGCTTCTTTTGTCTAAGTTAACATCTCCCAATGGGAAAAGTCCAAGAAAGTTGATTGATGGTCTACGTCTTGTAAATTTAGTATAGAAATTTCAGCTCCAAACTCCAAGTATGTTAGGAGATATGATCCAAGCACGGAAATGCATCAAAACTGTCCATCAATGTGAAACTTGTAACTTTCTCTTTACTTTTTGATTTCTTCGTGATGTATTTTGGTATTGGTGTTCCAATATTTGAATATATTTTCAAATTTCCTTTCCAACATTATAAAGTACACCTAAAATGGAGTCCTAGAGCTTGATAAATGATTGAAACACTAAGAAGTGCTTTGGCTGGAAGTTCTGAATGTGTCCAAATCACAAATTTGAATATTTAAGCATTGGACTATTACTTAAAATTTTGGATAAAATTTAGGCTCTGTACATTTAATCTCATAGTTCCATGTATTGACATCTTCTTCCCAAACCTATTTTACCTGCAAATTCTACATGGAATATTTTATTGAAACTAAATGAGTGAAAAATGCTAAAAACATATAGTATTTACAATAAAAACATAAAAAAAATTCAAATCAACTAAAATGAATCTAAAATATATAAAAATACTCAAGAAATTAAGCAAATTTAAGTAATATATAGCCCAAAATAATCATATGATAAGGACTTATCAGTTGCGAAGGTTTAATATCCCAAACTAAGCAGGTTGGGAATGGTATTAAAATCAAGAACATATGTGTGTGAATAGGCGAGGGCAATAAAATAGAAAGCAATGTTTAAAGTGAAGGTTAAGTGATACTAAAGGTAATTGAAAAGACTCATGTTTTGAGATAAATAAATCTCGGTTATAAACAAAATTGTAAGAGAAAGAAAAGTATTGGGGAAAGAGTGTGAAAATTAAAAGTATAAATTATTAAATTGAAGAAAAGGGGAAAAAGAAAAGGATTAGAAGAGTAAATATATCAAGTGATATGAATCATCGATGGAATTGTATAGAAAGTTATGGAGCAAAATGGTCGTTTTTCAAATATATTTTTTTTAAAAGTTAATTATCAAATGAATTAGACATTTTGGGTAGAAAAATGTAGAAAACTTACCATCTTTCTCCCATTCTCATGCCACCTTCCTCTCTTCATCCTTTCAACTTTTGTTTCTATTGCGTTTAGGTATTTTTCACCATTTTCAACCATTTCAATTTTCAAGCTTAATTCCTTTAAAATTTTTCACAGATTCTTAGAGAAGTCAATAGAACAATAACATAGCAACCTAAGTTTCAAGTGGAAAAAGTTATGTTCTTGTTGGAAAAGAGAGAAATTCAAGACTAAGTGAAATCTTAAGGGTTTAAGGTAAGAATGATAACATTTTTTATGAATTTTATGCTCATTTTATACAAAGTACATGGAAACAATATTTGATTATTTTATTGGTGTTGAAACATGCATATTTTTATATGAAAATGAAGAGAATGAGATGAAAGGTGAATTTCAAGTAGGTAACAATGGAAAAGAAGAAGCTAAGGAGTAAAAGAAGAAGAAGAAAGGAAACTTGTTCCAAGCCTTTGGTTGTAAGTAAAACAATAATTTTACTTTACCTAATAAAATTTAAGTGTAAAAATATCTTAGAATAGCTATATTAATAATTATGTGAATAATTTATTTATGATATGTTAATATTTAATATGAAATTCATTAATGAATGTCTTGATATTAAATATGTTAGATTAGCTATAACATATGGAAAAGGGACTAATTTGTAAAATGTGTAAAATTGATATGGAAATTAAATATTATGTTTGAGCATATAAATGAAGTGATATATGATAGTGAATTATATATATAGTAATGTTGAAGTGTTATAAAAATGGTTATGGAATTCCATGATGATGAGGACTAAATTGTAAAGAATGTAAAATTTTATAAATGACTATTTTGAAATGTAAATATGATACTAAAAATGTTTTAATTTCCCTAGTAGACAATATGTGAACTAGTAGAATATAGATGACATGCCATTAGGAAACAATCAACGCGCCTTCTATTATAGCACTTTGGTGCAACTCTGTTATGGCACTTTGATGCGACTTTGTTAAGGCAATTCAATACACCTTTGTTATATTAACTCTTCGGGGCACCTCTGTGATATTTTCGTATATCTTTCATTTTTAATTAAGTCTACATTGGGCTCCAATGAAAAGAGAGTTAAGAATCAAAATGCAAAGGCTATATGAATGTGATATGCAATTGGTAAAATGTCAAGTAAGTAATAGCTTTAGTGTCACATCCTGAAAATTAGGTTAGAAGAAATTAGGTTATTCGAACTAAGAATAGTCACGCCCTGATTTTTGAGTTGTGACTGTTTTATAAAGTGAATTAATTTGGTTTAGTGGTTAAGTGTTATGTTTGTGTGTGTGAGGTCCTGTGTTTAAATCCCATTCCTTAAAATTTTTCTTCAATCTTTTTTTTTCCATTTTGTTCAGGTTCATAATTCACTGCTTAATAAAGTTATTAATGCACCTATCCAATTCTTTGATCAAACCTCAAGTGGATAAATAGTTAACAAGTCTTTTTCCTACTTCTTTAACTGCCATTTTGGTACATCTATAACAAGCTGCAGTTCTTCTATAAGTCGACATCTAGTGAAATGCTAATGTTGGGTAGAGTCTCACACTCTCTGATTTATGCATCCTTCACAGAGACACTTGATGGGTCATCAACTATACGAGCTTTCAACTATAAGGGGAAGGTTGTAAGACGGTCGATCCTCCGACAAATTAAATTCTATTTAAGTTGTTGATTCGTACAAGGGTAAGTAGTTTCATTGTGGTAGGATTTATTTTGTATTGTAAAAAAGGTTCGTTGAATGACGATTGTATCGATTTGGTCAATCGGGTTAGCAAAAATTATGTTAATTAATTTGTGTAAGTTCTCGGTTTAGGTTATTGGATTGCTTGTTCATGAATCTTTATTGAGACCAAATCAGGTGTGTGTTTCTAACTCGAAATCACCATGGAAAATTTTAGAAAATCTATAAAATTTTAAGGAATTTTCGAATCTGCAGTTTGTCACACGGCCGTGTGTCTAGCTGTGTGGCAGACTGTGTACACCACACGATCATGTGGTTGGCCGTGTATGGGCTGTATGGGTGCACAATGGCATATGCAATTTCACGGGCATGTGTGAGGCAGTGTGGGCCACAAGGGTTGGCCAATTGGATCGTGTGGCCTATTTTTTAGAAATTTTCCACTTAGGTCTGTTTGACCTAGAAATGCGTAATTAGACCTTCCATGGGGTCTGTTTGTCTTAAATATGACTCGAAACGTGGCATCTGTCAAGATGTCTTAGTATGTTCTATGGTTAAGGTGGGTGAAAAACTTATGTACAATTTTTGTTTCGATAACTCTGAAACTACAATTATGTGTAAAAATGTGCATGACACCTGTATGTAAAATAACTACTAGTATAAGCAATATGATATGCTATGATTTGTGTAAGTTATGTGTTGTATTACGATTCGTATAATATTTGTTTATGTATGCATGCCATACAACCCATGTGATATGTATGTATGTTAATGTGATTTTGCATATGCATTGGAGTGGGTTATGATATGATGGAGGAAGTGTTATATGACAACTTTTACTTCAATTATGGTGGCTAGACTGCAAAATTTCTGTCTAGCAGCTCAACTGCATATATATGAGTGACACACCGTCACATATTGGTGTGATTGGATGGATGGACTCTCGTAGTCCCATATGGTGTGATTGATTGGTCGGAGATGGTGTGTAGCAGATGGGGTAGGACATGATATGATACGTTGTGATATGATAACATATGTTCTGGTATGAAATATTAAAAGATATGCTCTGACTTGAATTCTGATATGCTATGACGTGATCCGATATATGATCAGCTCCGATGCGTTATATGATATGCTCTCATATGTATTATGATATGAAATTATGATTTGGTTATTGCATATACTAAACTCATAAGAAAATTCTATTTGTGGGTTGGGTCATACACTGGGCTTCTAGCTCACTTGTTTGTTTAATACGTTTCAGGTGAACTTTAGACTTAGGACAAGACGGCTTGCGCGAGCTCGGATTGTTTTCTCCACTAATTGAATATGGTGATTTACGTTAGTAATTTTTTTTGGACTTTTGGGACTGTAATATGTTGTTGGGATGTGTTTTCATTTTTGTTTTGTTCGTCGGTTTTTGATATTTTCGAACGTAAAACTGCAAAATCACACAGATTAACAAATTGGATTCCGGTTTTCAAAACTAAAATCTAAAAAAGAATTCGTTACAAATTAAGTAAAACCTTAAGTGTTTTTATGCAAATAAGAAAATAGTTTTTAACAACATTAACCAGAAAAGATTTGCTCAAAATTAGTATTTTTGAAGCAAACGAATTTGAATTAAATTTCAGGATTTGAAATAAATGTTTTTGAACTTAAACTTTTATAAATGTTTGTGAGAGTTTTGCCAAGTTTTACGCTTTTGAAATGCACAACTAAGTTTGATTAAAACAAAAGCTTTTAAGCAAACTATAGTAATTCCTCCAGATTCGGCCATAATGTCTAGGCCGTGTTTGGGGTGTTACATTTAGAAACTCTACTTAAATTATTACTAAAATTTTTATATCATACTATAGATTAATGGTGTTATATATGCAATATTATGAGTAAGGTAAGTTTAATTCTCGCTGTAATTACTAAGCTTTTATAAGGTTAACGCGTAGGTGATTATTGGTTGAAAATATCTTTTGAAGTGGCCATCCTTAATCGCATCTCATCACCAAGGTAGAGTTTTAAGAGTATGGGTCTTATTTGATTTGGTAATAGTATGGTATGTACATAGGCTTAGAATCATGTGTATCGTTGTAGTAAGATAACTAAGTAGTTCCAAAGCTAAGTTATACATGTTTGATAGTATTTTCTACCTAAGATGATCTTTTTTGGGGATGTACACATTTGTAGTATGAGATTTTGAATACTATTTTGATATATGTTGAAGCCCAAAAATGTTTAGAAATGTTATGGTATGATTGGAGATAGTTTTAACTTAGTTTTAGGTGTTTTAGTCATGTTCTAGGCAAATTGTCCCCAATGTTGTGACATTCACTTGCCAAGGTTGCAAAATTATGCCATCCTGGTCTCAATGTCATGACACCACTAGCCAATGTCGTGACCCTAGGGGTATTTTGCCTCCAATCTTGTTTACCTTGATTTGCTTCGAGGATATCCCAAATGACCCCTAAAAGCAACAAAATTTTCAAAGAAGCCTAGAAATAACTCAAATCACTTCAAATAAGCTGAAACTTATTAAAATGAAGTGTCAAATATGTAACACCCTATACCTAACCTAACCACTGTGTTCGAGCTATAAAATGCTAGATTCGTTTCCAGAGCTACTACAATCAATTATCATACAATGTAACCATTTATGTATACTGATAAGTGTATTACACATTCACAAAATGTTATATGATCATTTTGTAGGTCATATATGAGCTTACAAAAGCTTTATTGCTAACTCAAGGTCAAATAAGGACCAATTTGTAAAGTTTTCAAACTATCGGGTTGATATTGCAACTTTGAGGGTTCCAGGTTGCGACGTAACTCACCGACTTGATCCTTTCACGACATTAAGGGCCCAACATCACAACATGACTGTTTGTTTTCAAAAGGTCCAAATGGTACAATTTTATAACACTTGCACAAACAATTTATACCTTAACTCAACCATTTTAGCAAGATACATGCTTTCAATTAGCTCAAATAAGACCATTTCGTCAACATTTTCATTCAAAACACCTAACTAACCATTCAACTTAAAATTGAGTCATCATATACTCTATTGCAAAGTTTCAACCATTTTAACCTTTTCAAATACTTATGCTAAACTCTTATACGCATATAACAAGTTATAAACATTAAATTCACATGACATTACCAATTCGAGATCCAAAATGACCATTTGAGACAAAACTAATTCAAAACCTAGTTACATGTCATTTATCAAAACAAAAGGAACTATACAAACATTGTTGAGTCAAGTGTCGCTTTCTAGATTTTGGATCACTTCTCATAACCTTAAGATTCACTTATACCTATGCATGAAATAAAAAAATTGTATGTTGAGTGATAAAGCTCAGTGGTGCTTCCATGATTCAAGTCATAAAATGAGTATAACCACAAGTAGATTTCAATCAATATATGTTATGGCACAACCATTTCAAATTACATGTTCATCACACAAGTATCAATTTCATATGCAAGCTCATTTTTTATCAATTGAACATTCTTTACTGTACTTTCTATACCCAAGGATACAATCCAATTTCATCCCAATTTCACACACACACACACACACACACACATACATATTACACTATGATACTAAATTTTCATTTTTCAATTAATGGCATCTAATCTTTCATTTTTCAATTTTGTTCACACACACACAAGTCTATTGACACATTCAATCAATTTGGCCCCCAAGGCTCATTTTTAATCGATCCACATGGTCTTTCACATGTTATCGATAATCACATATCTTATATATGCATTTGTAATACCATTTCGTATTACCGAATCATTTCAAATATCATTTAACAGATGCACATTTTAATATTCCCTATTAACCTTACTCGAACTCGAACGGATACACAGATTGTCTAGCCAACACACCAATCTGGCACCCAGTGCCTCATCGAAACATCTTAAGCATATAAATTGCGCCTAACGCTCATCGGTCACTCGTCACTCTTCAACGACTCTCACTTTTTCTTTCCCTTTCAATGGCCCAACGTCGTCTTTAGCTACATTCGGTAAATAAATAAATAAAACAATATCATATTTCATTCAATTCACATCCAAATACAAAGCCAAACATTTTTTGTATTTTATTCAATTTAGTCCCAATACTCGAGATATGCATATCTCTTGATATCTAGCATCAGATCAAAATCTGATTTGACATTATTTCATTAGGGACCCTATAGTTTCTATTCATAGCATAATTTCATGATAGGTTTTAATTTATTCAATTTGGTCTTTAATGTTACAAAGTTATCTAACAAGCTTAATTGTCTTTACAATTTAGTCCTTATCATGATCTAAGTATTAACTATCAAATTCAAACCTAATTCATCAATTTCTCTATAATGGTAACTTGCTAAAAACGTATAAATTTAAAAAAAATTAATACATGGGCTAGCCAAATCAAACACTCATGATCATAAATCTATAAAAATTGAAGAAAACTATGTTAAGGACTTACTTGAAATAATGGTCAAATGGAGCTTTCAACAATGGAAGTTTTTCTCTTTTCTTTTCTTTTTGATCAGCGGTGAAGAAGATGAATTGATTTTCATCTTTCTTTCCACTTAATTTAGTTGTTTATACTAGGATTAAGCTGTGGTTAATTTAGCTAATCATGGTTATTACTTTAATTAATTTAAATTATATTCTTTAATCCTAATTACAAAAATTAAATAGCCATCATCATCAAAGTCCACTAACTTTAAATAACAATGGTTTAATAACCATTTGGGTTCTCTAGATAATTGATATCTAAGTCCCCAAGCATTTTCTTAATTAAGACTCAATAACGATTGGACTTTTACAATTTAGTCCCTGAGTTTTAATTAACCATTTTACCGGTTAAATTACTTAACCAAACTCAAATATATCTTCATAATAACCCTGTAAATATTCCTATTTTATATTTATGCGCTCGATTTATGGAAACGAGGATCCAAAACTGCATTTTTCGACATTACTGGTCTTTGTGGTCAAATGTGATAACCTTTGCTTGAGATATATTGGTTCAATTCGAGTTAGGGGTGTTATAGAAGAAAGCTAGGAGATATAAGATTTAGGCACAATGAGTGGCACAAAAAGTGGTCAAAAGGTTTTAAAAAGTCAGTGAATGTCCACTTTTTAAAATCTTGCGATTAATCTCGAACTCTTCGCGAGGAATTGTAGTAAAATATGAAAAGACCAACTTCTCAACCATATCATATATTACAATCATAGACATATCATAAACATTACAAATATTAAAGCAATCAACCTTCCTACTAGTACATTTCATAGTTAGTGTAAAACAAAAAGCCATCATGATAATTATTGTAAAATAATTTGATTTTGGTTTATAGAATACAATATACAAGATATTAGTTAACTCAACAAACACAAAATCTCTAAAACCAACACATTAAATTTCACTAGATATTACTACACATGGTCTAGAAGCACATGAATCTAGCATGGCATTTTTTTTTTTTACTTTGGAATTAGAAAACAAACATAAATAATAAACCAACAATATTCTATTACCATATGGATGGGTTAGTAAAGAATTTGATGGTTGAAAACAATAACAACCACAAGGCAATAGAAAATAGATAATCATTCAAAGGTTATACCTTTTCCTTGAAAGGTAACAATTTAAGTATAATGAACTGGGAAATCCTTGGTTGAGGTATACTAAGGTAGTGGAGGTAGGCAATTGGGGTTGAACCACTATAAATCATTTGTGCAAGCTTTCTTTCCCTTTCCTTATCATTTAAAAAAGTTTGTAGATATTTTTCAAATACCCAATCACCTCTTCTTAGTATTTTCTAGCCTAAAAATTGGTATAAGAGTTAGTTCACCATCAAAGTTTTCACCTCCAGAAAAAGCAATTTAAAGTAAAAATACCAGGTTTGAATATGACATAAGATTTCGGATTAACTTGTTCGGATGAATGTCAATCCATTCTGAGACCTTCTTACTTCAATGGAGAGAACTATGCGTATTGGAAGACAATGATGAAACTCTTCATTCAAGCATGTATCATACATGGAGGATAATCTCAAATGTTGACTTGAAGATGCCCAAGGCTGAAGATGGGTGGGAAAGCTACAAGAAGAAGGCTCAAGTTAATGTGAAGGCTATGCACACCTCTTTTGTACATTAACGCCTAATGAGTACAATAGAATGTCCAAATGTCAAAGTTCTAAGGAGATTTGGGACAAGTGTGAACAAGCAAAGTCAAGGAATTAAATATTAGTATTCTAACACTTGATTATTAGAGAGAGCATAAAAGAAATGTCCAGTAGATTCAATGACATCATCAATGAATTGACGGTACTTAGGAAGGGTTATTTTAATAAGGAAATGGTAAAGAAATTGCATAGCCTTAGGAAGGCTTAATTTTCTCTTCAAGAGCTTTGATCAAGTGTCAATATAATATAATCTTTATTATTTATCTATTACTTAATTTAAATTAATTAAAACAATAACATGCTGTCATTCAATAAAAAGCTATTCGTTTACCATAAAAGACTAATTTAATTTCACATTTAATATAAACAGATGACTGCCTGATAACATAGTCCAACAAATCAGTTTTGTACGAGCGGCATCAAGCCATTGACGTGGGAGGCGCATACCTTTGATTAGCCTATGGACGGCAGCGATGCCACGACTATAGTCTATTGGTCTCGACTCAGGCCATACGTGGCGCCATGTGTCACCACAAGCCTCTCCCCCCTTGTCCTTCTCTATATAGTTTTACACCTTTCACCTTTATATAGATAGATAATCCAAATACACACTTGCTTACGAAAATCAAGTTTTAATGCTATCGTTCCTTTTGTTGCTACTATCCGCAAGTCAAACTGCTAAATTTGTTTGTTTCCTTCTATTATTTTAGCCAAGGATAGACCAAGTTATCCGCATTTTGGCCCTGATTTCCCATCTTGACTAGCTGGTGGTGGCAGTTACACATAGGGAGATGGGGAGGGCGCCTTGTTGCGAAAAAGTGGGGTTGAAGAAGGGGAGATGGACGGCGGAAGAGGATGTGTTATTGACCAAGTATATTCAAGCTAACGGTGAAGGCTCCTGGAGATCATTACCCAAGAATGCAGGTATAATTTGCGTTTTCCATGTTGTATTTCTATATTTTTGCTACCTTTCATTTCACTTTTGGAATGTTGGGTATTGATTGTGTACGGGTTTGGCATTTGAAGGATTACTGAGGTGTGGGAAGAGTTGCAGACTAAGGTGGATTAATTACTTGAGAGCTGACTTGAAAAGGGGAAACTTTACTTCCCAAGAGGAAGAAGTCATCATTAACTTGCATGCTACTTTGGGGAATAGGTGAGGCCGGGCATTGTTTTTCCTCCTTTAAACAGATCCTAGAAAACAAAATGTGTGTACCCTAACTAATCTTACTTGAGGGGTGGTAATTTTCCATACTTCACTAAAATATACATGCGTGTGAAGCGTTTATGTGGGTGAAATAGGTTTGTACTAGCTGTCATCCTGAAATTTACTTCTCCACTTTTTGTAGGCTTTTATTTCTTTCAGCTCTTTTCGCTGTCTCTTTCGGTCTATTTATCAGCTCAGCTTTTAGCTCTCCTTATTTAATATATATGTTTGGCCTTATTATGAAATTACATTTTATCTTTATATATCAGGTATTATTTTTTTATTTTATTAGTTGATAAATTAATAATTTAAGTAACACTTTTGAGTTCTGAAAAACAAAAACCTTAAAAATTTCGACATCAAACTTAATGATTAAGCAAATTAATAAAGAGGTTCCTTGCTTCATTCTATAGTTTCCACAGTTTCAGGCATTCCAAGTCCATTTTTAATGTATTCGTTTGCTGAAATTTGTCTTCTGGATTATCGCACAGTTTTGCCGTGAAATGAATACTCTTCCTTTTTCTTGCTCCTGTTGTCCTGCAGATGGTCTTTAATTGCCAGTTACTTACCAGGAAGAACAGACAACGAGATTAAGAACTATTGGAACTCTCATTTGAGTAGAAAAATCCATAGCTTTAGAAGGCCATTAACTCAAAGCATGCCAGTCATCATGGACCTCACCAAGACGGCCGTGATTGCTAAGCGGAAAGGAGGTAGAAATAGCAAAGGGTCGATGAAGGAAAACAAAAGCCGCAGTACCCAGAAAGATACTGGAAGTTGTTCAAATAAACCTACTGAAAACGTTTGTGTTAATGAAGTTGTGCCATTCCCATCCACTCCATTGTTAGAAAAAGAAACCTTGTCCACTACTGCCATTGAAGATCGCATGGTACTGGATCAACATGGAGAAGATAAGGAGAGAACAACCCATGTTGTACCCAGTCCTTGTCACGACACCGTTGTTGAAGGAATGTTGGGCTCAAGCGAGGAGAGAGAGAGCCTGGTCAGTGAGGAAGGAACCATAGAGAATTCAATGCAGTGCCCTAGTGGCAACGCTGAGAAAGGGACTGGTATTTTAGCACCACATGAGAGTATTGATAGCAGTGAGATAGAGTGGTTTAATGATATCCTGGATAGTGAATTGCTACAGCCAAGTGGGGATTTGACGTTTACTGAACTAGGAGAGGACAGTGGTAATGTGAAAACACACACAACTGCAGCTAATAATGAGGAAATAGTGAGTAGGAACTGTAGTGCAGATAGTGGTGGGGACTTGAGCTCATGTACTTCAACAACATTTTACTTTGTTGATGATTGGGAGTGGGAAAATGTTGTTCCAAGAAGTGAGCTTTGGGATGAGAAGGAATACATGTGTTCTTGGCTGTGGGAGCCAAGCGACTATCATGGGAAAGGAGAGAGACATAAAGTGGATGATAATGGCTTTGAGGGGCACAATCCCATGATTGCTGCTAATGCTTCGCTTTTCTCCTAATGCTCCTCCTTGTTCCTCCTGCTTTAGTGTCTAGCTACACTTCCATGTCAATATTTTATCTAGGTAGACGGTGTGAACATGTCCTGCCGTTTTTTCTTTTTGTTTTACTTTAAGATTTTGCTTCTCTTTTCAATTCTGATGCTTTGTTTTCTTTGTAAACTGATTTGTGATGGAAAAAAGATTGAAGAAAACATTTTCAACTGTTGGACCCTTTTTTTTTTTCCTAAATCATGTATTGCCACCATTAATGTTAGTTGAAAGTAAAGACTTGTGAGCCAATATTGTGGCACAATGTGGACATGCATGCAGGGGCGAATCCAAGGCCACTTTTTATAAAATGGTATAACTTTATTTTTAGTCCCTCTAAAAAGTTATTAAATTAATTCAAGTCTTTTTAACATAAAGCATTTACTTTTAACCCATAATAATCTCTAGTTTTATCTTGACCCCTAAAAACAATTCCTGACTTCACCCTGATTGTTTGTTTGGATTGAGAAGAAATATTGGACATCTGTTATTGCCTTAGCTCGGTCTTTCTCCTTGTGCCAGTTATTACTCATCTCATGACATGAAAACTTGATCAATTATAGTATTATGGGTGAAAAAAAAAAGGAAATCCTTGTTTATTATTAATAACATACATCCTATTTATACAAGAAATTCAAAGATGTGATAATGGAAGTACATAACCAAAAAAGAAAGAGAAATAGACAGCTAGATGATAAAAGAGAATAAATTCAAAATAGGAAAAGAAAAAACATCGACCAACCTTTGACTTACAAGGTATAGGAGCTAAAATATCATATCCCTTATTAATATAGCAATCATCTTTTGATGGAATATAGCAATCAAGATCTAAAATCTTGTTTCCTTATTATTACCCCTCAAGATGATGGGACATGAGGAAATATCAATCATAAAACAATTCTATTCAAACGCACATTAAGGTAAAGCATTTAGTAATATGTCATTGAAAGGATACCATTAACTCTTTATTTGAGAATGATTCCAATATCTATAAGTGAAGTTTCATCATGTATGAGTTATATACCCAACGTACCAAACTTTTGCTTATTACTTCGAGATGTATAAGTTTTTATTGTATCTAAGTATGTGAGCCATGCATATATAGTCTTTAATTTACTTAAGTATGTACACAATGAATGTCATAAGCGAATCATTCCATAAACGAATTTAGAATTGATTCATCTTAGTCCAGTCCAATTTATTGTCAACCTAAACAATCAACTCTATCTTATATCTTGGAAGTCAATCCTACTCTGATACCCAAGAGAAGTTATCTCCCCAATTGTACTTATAGACAACACAATAATCCTAACATGAATCATTTGCTCATAGTGATCTCATGGATTATGGACTTAATTTAGGTTACCCACTAATATAAATTGTCTTATATTACAAAACATTCTTTCTTCTGCAACTTATTATTAGTTTAAAACCATTTGTAATTAGTGAGACGATATTTGCTTTACATGTATTAAATGATAGAGGACACATGTACATAGATTAAAGAGTAATAAATGGAGATTTATTGATTAATCAATCCGAATAAGTACAAATATTAAGGGCACAATATCCTAATAACCATCCCTAATCAATAATGGAGTACACATGGAAAGACAAAGAAGAGTGATGGTTAAAGAACAACTAACTTGTTACGGCAAGTTTTTGAAGAGGGCTGCTAATTGCCAGTCAAAAGTGGCCATTTCCATCGTTTATGCAACAATATGCTAACTTGCCATATTTGGAGTTGGCAATGTATTAAAACAAAATCTTTAGGCATTTAATTGTGTTAATATTGTGGATGTGTGGAAGCCTGACTTTGAAAACCAATCATTTAAAGTAACTATCCTTGAAGAGCCCAACTATTTTTGTAAAAGCCTTAAGTTGCAAAGAACTAGGTTAATGTTCCACCAAACATGTGTTGATAAAGTCAGATAAGAAGTTAACAACTCACCACGATGTTATTTTCCATTACTATAGTACTCTTGGACACATAATACCAAAGTGTACCAAAATACTACATGATCTGAGATAGTGACGCATGGTGCCAGTTGAAGTGCCCACTTCACGTGGCTCATTGTCTGTGAAGAAGCAAAAGATTGTTTGGAAGAAGAATGAGCCAAAGTGTTTGCTTGTATCTAATTAATCTTTGAAGACTTCTTTAGATAATGTGTGGTAATTCAATAGTGGATTCTCTAGACACATGACAGATAATCAAAACTACTTATCTAACTTTGAACATTGCCATGTTAGATGAGTCACCTTTGGAGATGGCAAGAAGGGGCACATACTTTGGAAAGGCAAACTTGATGTCCTAGGATGCTAGAACAAAAGAATGTGCTTTTTGTGGATGGCCTGAAGTCTAACCTTGTGAGTATTAGCCAGTTGTGTGACCAAGTCATGTTAGTCAACTTCACGAAAGATAAATGTCAAGTTTCATCCAAGTCAAATGAGAAGATCATGAAATGTGCTTAAAGTTTTGAAATTTTTTACAATGTATTTTAATCTTTCAATTGTAGCAAGGCTAGCATGTCTAACTTGGAATTTTGGCATGAAAAGCTCGACCATATCACTAGAAAGGGCTACAAAAACTAGTATGATATGAAGTTTGCTAAAAGAATACCAAAGTTTAGTGAAGTTGTTCCTAAAGTGTGTAATAGTTGCTTGAAGGGCAAACAACACAGGGAGAAACATCAGAACTACTAGAGCTTTTACACATGATCTCATTAGTCTTATGCAAATAGAAAGCATAGATCGATACACTATGTTTCTGTGTATGTTTCTATGTATGCTAATTTTATAAACTATTTTGTTGTGGGTTATTTTACTTATGTTTTGGGTTGTTGTATTACTAAGCTTTCAGGTTTCATAGTTCGTGCGAAATATGACAATTAACACAAAAGCGGCAGTAAGTTAAATGATTCCCAAAATATCTAAAATTTTAGAGCACAAGCTAAATGGATCTAATTATTTTGATTGGAGCAAGACTGTCTGAATTCACTTAAGAAGCATTGGTAAGGATGATCACCAAACCAAAAAACCCACCAACCAATGAGACTCAACAAGCTTGGCTGAGAGATGATGCACAATTGTTTTTGTAGTTCCTAAACTCAATTGATGATTAGTTGATTTCCTTGATTAATCACTGTGATTTTTTTAAAGAATTAATGAATTACTTGTATTTTTTGTATTCTTGAAAAGGGAATATTTCTTGTACTATGTGCACTACCGTTCAGAAAATCAAGGCAAGTTTGTCACAGCTTATTTTATTGATTTTTAGAGAGTGTATGAAGAGCTTAATGTCTTAATACCACTTAGTTCAAATGTGAATGTGCAACAAACCTAACTGGAGGAAATGGAATTTATGAGTTTTCTATTTGGTCTTTCTTCAAAATTCAAGGTTGCTAAATCCCAAATTCTCTCTTGTTTTGAAATTTCATTGTTACAAGATGCTCTCACAAGAATACTATGGACTAAAAACTCACATTCAATCCAAACTCATGGTAATACATTAGTGAGTCGTGATAATAGGACACAAGGATCAAACAACCATGATAGTGGCAACCAGGAGACAAAAGGGGTTGTGTGCTATTATTGTCATGAGTGTAACACCCTCGACCCAATAATTCACTGAATCCAAATCTTAAGTGTTATGCTCTCTTAACGTCATTAGTTAAACTTGTTCATGCAAATTTTTTATACTTATACATCTTTTTCATTAATGCTTCCCAGCCAACAAATCATCTAAGTGTACAATCTATACTTACAACCATTAAACAATACTTTTCACCCAATGAGAACTTACAAGTATAAATATATGATACTTATCTTACCCTTAAACAATATCACTAGCATCACTTATTTGGCCAACACATTTTATCTATATTGCTAGACTTACGAATAGTTTGCCTAGCCTAATCATAGTATTCTTGTCATAATCAAACACGTCGCTTCACTCGCTCTATATGCTTAATAGCCCAATGCGCCCTTCCTTGGGAATAGCCCTGGCATCGTCCCTTTTGGCTTAGCCTTGATCGACTTACCTGTGACATAAGAACACAGGGGTAAGTTTAATAGAACTTAATGAGTAAGCCTACATTTACTTGGATCTTATCTGAGAACTCTTTTATCGAACTCTTTATCTCTTATTCTTCAACTTAACTCTGGCGGATACATCCCCTAGATTCTATTCATTATACCATGGGTGTCACGCTTTGCACTGAGGTCCCATCCTGCCTGTCATAAATTCTATACCACTCTTGCATTACTCGCCTTATTCTTTCGTGATTCCTTAACTATTACTGCTACAGAGTGCCTTCCAGAGAGAATGTTCTAGGTCCGCCACGTACTCTGGCACACTCTAGTCTCATTGTTCTTACCATGTTACTATATTGGGTTAGCCGTAACACTTCTTATGAAGATTTTCTTTGCAGAGTTCGCCATACTTATTGTTCATTCAAAACACTTTATATGACATTTCATCAGAGTTCGTCATGGGTTCCTTTCTTTTCGTTTAGAGTCTACCGTAAAAGCGTTTCTTTCAAATCGTTTTCACAAGGGTCATTATTTAGATGGTGCCACGAAGGTATTTTTTTTTAGAGATAGCCACAAAGGCTTTCTTATCCAGAGATTGCCACAAAGGTATCCTTTTTATTAAGTACTCACCACAAAGGCTTTCTTTACAGAGTCTCACCACAAATGAGTCCTGTAAGGGATTCGCCACGAAGGCTTTCCCTTCCAAAGTTTTGGCATAAAGGCTATCCTTTAATAAGTTTGCCATAAATGCTTACTTTTTTAGATTTTTGCCACAAATGCATCATTTTACTGGTGTTTTCAACGATAGGGATTTGTCTAAACTCACACTTAATGAGGTTTTGCCCTCATCATTCTAGTTCACCCAGAGAACCACATTAGGTTAGAAACTTCTTTTGGTCCTTCCCATATGATGTCATAACCCACCAGTTACGGTCTTACACACTTCTTTTTATATGATGTCATAACTCACTAGTTACGGCCTTACACGATCTGGTCTTCTTTTCATAGGATGTCATAACCCACTAGTTATGGTCTTACACGATATGATCTTCTTTAGTGACATTGCCATGGACTTGTCCTTTCAGATATTCATGTTTTTAGTCCCATCGATCCTCTTTGATGACTTTAGAGATAGATACAAATTTGTCATGCATTGACTCACTGATGACAGACATTCTTATGCATACCAGACACACATGCACTTCCTATTAGACTCGTTCTTACTTTCAGACATAAGCACGCCATAGTCATTCAGATTTATAAGTATTACATTTCTTACCAGATTCGTCACATCACACTACACTAATTTGAATCTCATGCTTTGACCACTTAGCTCAGAAGCTTCCCGATAAGCCTAATACACATGCAAAAATGAATCTAAGGACTCACCTAGTTTTTACCCTTTTTTCAGCTTCAAACTCCAGATCCAAAAATCCCTGGTACAATCAGCTTCAACCATTTCTTGGCATAGAGGTCTCATAGGTGGAGATCTAGATCAGTACCTCAACTTTTATGAAGGAAGGAAGCACTCTAGATTGCTTCAGATCTAGACTAAAGAAATTCTTACTGAAGAAGGAGGAGGAAAACTCTTCTTCTTTCCCATTTCTAATTATCTAATATACCACCTTTATCCCTATAAGAACTTGATACGCATCAAAATCTTATCCTATCCTATTTGTCATATGGGTGGTTTACAACTGTAAGAAAACGTGTACAACAATCCACGATTATATGTATAAATAAATATTTTTGATTCAAATCCATCATTCATTCCTAACTATCTTGTTAGAATATAACTAGCACCTTAATTTCCCAAACTTGGCTTACAACGCTCTTCAACGATATCCTGATTCTTCTCGAAGTTTCCTAACACTTCACTAAGATCCACTCTTCGAGATGTCTCACATTCTAATACATTTTTAGTTTTTTCCCCAATGTTAACGATTCACCCAATCTATCTGCCAAAGTATCATTTGAGAGGATAGAACTATGCTACTACTTTCCTCTAAGTTGTTTGCCTAATCAAGAACTCACCCAATAGTACATCCGTAGACTTCAGCCCCTTGGTTAAGTCCAACACTTAACTCACTCAAAACCTATTCTGAAATTCTTACTCCTAAAACAACACTCGAGAACTAGAGCTTCACCAGGCGAGACGTTACAATGATATTCCTGAGTCCATTTCACCTTCTAAGAAGGTCACTCCTTCTATTCACTATTATTCCTGAGTCAAGTACTTTCACTTAATGCCTCATTTCTTCATAATCTAACTAGGTCTTTTACTCTATTGCTTTAGATCATATGACAGGTAATCCAAATCTTTTCTCTACCTTTAAACCAGATACAAATACTCCTAAAATTATTTTAGCAATTGGGTCAACCTTTTATGTCCTTGGATCAAGAACCATTAACCCTACGGTATTTATTTCTCTAAATCATATTTTAAACCTCCCTAATTTCACGTTTAACCTATTATCTATTAGGAAGCTTACTTTTTCATAATAATAGTCTCTTTCAAGATATTATGAAAAGCATATTATTGGTAGGGAACATGAATCTATAAGTTATTATGTTCTTGATACACAAGTTTCGAGATCTATTGTTTACTTTAGTATGCAATCACCTTTTAAGGTACATTGTCAATTGGGTCATCTTTCCTTCCCTTCCTTAAAGAAATTATGTCCTTAGTTTCAAAAATTTTCATCATTAGATTGTGAGTTGTGTCAATTTACTAAACATTATTATCTTCTTTTAGTTCCTAGAGTTAATAATAGAGCTGGGTTTTTGTTTGGGTTGTCCATTTTGATGTTTGAGGTCTGATCCTATTATCTAAAAGTTTGTGTTTCATTATTTTGTTACTTTTATGGATGATTATTCATGTGTGACTAGGTTATATTTGATGAAAAATAATTTTGAGCTATCTTCTATCAACTAGGCTTATAGTGCTAAAAGCTAAAAAAACTAGTTTAATGCTTCTATCTGTATTTTACACAGTGATAACGTAAAATAATATTATTCTGGTGCTTTTGGAACCTATATGAATCAAAATGATATTATTTTTTGATCTTCATGTGTTGGCACTCCTTCTCCAAATGGTGTGGCCGAACGAAAAAAATAAGAACCTTCTAAAAGTAGCCAGAACTCTCTATTGTCAAATGAATGTCCTAAACACTTTTGGGATGATGTAATTTCAGCAGCTTGTTTTCTTATTAACTGCATGCAATCTTCTGCCCTTAATGGCGGTATTCCCTACCATACTCTTTTTCCTTGAAGATATTTTTTTTCTTATTGAGCCTAAAATATTTTATAGCACATATTTTGTTTGTGATGTTTGTCCACAAGTCATAAAATTAGACCCAAAGTCTCTTAAGTGTGTGTTTCTTAGTTCTTTTCAAATTCAAAAGGGTTATAACTATTATTCTCCTTATCTTAAATGGTATATTGTGCCTACTGATATTACCTTTCTTTAAAATACACCATTTTTTCCTTCATCATCTGTTGGTACTAGTTATAAAGAGGATGATCTATTAGTTTACATTGTGAGCCATCCGATTAGTTTCCAAAAATAAATATGTCCAGTCAAGCTACAACTCGCCTACTCATTATTCATGTTTACCCAAAATGAAAAGATCCTCCAAATGAATGTTCGTTACCAATCTCTCTAATGGAAGATCTTGCTCCTAACCAACCTGATTCTAGTACCGATCTTCCTATTACCCTGTGAAAAGGTAAACCATAATATACTTATCCTATTTCATCCTTTGTTTCTTATGACCATTTTCACCTATAATTAGCTTTTTTATTGCATTATTAGACTCTATTTTAATTCCTAGAACTATTATAGAAGCCTTGTCCCATTCTGGTTGACGATATGCAGTGATAGAGGAAATGGTTGCTTACGATGGTACTGTTACTTGGGAATTGGTGGATCTATCCATTGCTAAAAAGTTATTAGGTGTAAGTGGGTGTTTACTATCAAATTTAATCCTGATGGGTTCGTTACACTTTAAAGGCTTAACATGTTAGTAAAGGTTATGCTTAGACTTATGGTGTTGATTATTCAGATACTTTCTCTCAAATGGCTAAGTTGGCATAAATTTGATTATTTATATCTATGGAGGCTACATATGATTGGCCTTTATACCAACTTGAAATAAAAAAATGTCTTTTTACATGGTGATCTTTAAGAGGAAGTCTCTATGGAGCAACCACCATGGTCTGTTGGTTAAAGGGAGAGTGGGAAGGTTTTTCATCTTTAAAAATTTGTATATGGTTTGAAATAGAGCCCACAAGCTTGGTTTGGATGGTTTAGTGAGGTGGCCCAAGATTTTGGTTTATAGAAAGTAGTTGTGATCACTTGGTTTTTTACAAACATTTAGGCTAGCGTGATCTTATTAGTGGCTTATGTTGATGATATTGTAATTACTGAAAGTAATGATCCATGTATTTTGGCATTAAAGTCTTTCGTTCATACTCAATTCCAAACAAAAGACTTGGGACGCTTGAATATTTTTTTGGAGTTGAAGTTAAAAGGAGTAAGAAATGTATATTTCTATCTAAGAAAAAAATATGTTGTTGACTTCTTAGTAAAATCTGGTTAGGATGTAAGTCATGCAACACACCAATAGATTCCAATTTGTAACTTATGAACGAATATAGTGATATGTTTGAGGACCTTGACATTGCATGTTCGGTGAGTATTGCCTTTACCAATAATTAAACATTGCGCAACATTCAGACTGTAGTGTTTTTTATAAGAATTATGGGCATACTTATATCTAGTGGGCATGCAAATATCGAGTACTTTAAAAATGCAAATTGAACAGGATTTAAGATGGATAGGAGGTCTACTATGGGATATTGTGTATTTGTTGATGGAAAATCTAATTTTTAGAAAAGTAAAAAGTAGAATATAGTATCATGATCATGTCTAAAACTAGAATACAAAGCAATGGCACAGCTTGTGTGTGAGGTTATGTGGTTACGATAATTATTGAATGAATTAGACTTTTGAACGTTGTTGCCAATGAAGTTGTGGTGTCATAATCAAGTTGTTCTTCATATATATTTTAATCTAGTATTTCATGAACGGGACAAGCATATTGAAGTTCATTGTCATTTTATTCATGGGAAGATTCAACAAAAACTTGTGTTAACAAGCTTTGTCAAAATAGGAGATCAGTTAAGAGATATCTTTATAAAAGCCTTAAATGGATTGTGAATTGATTATCTTTGTAACAAGATAGGCATAATCAATATTTATGCTCCAACTTGAGGGGCAGTGTTAAAGAATATCTAATATTTTTATAGAGAGATTATAAGAGATTATGTAGCAGATTTGTCACACCCAGATATCCCAAATACCCGAATTCAAGGAAGATTCGGGATCTAATTGAATAGGAGTAGAAATTTACGGGAACTAATAAGGCACTTAGAAACTTAAGTGGCTAGTTGATGAAGAATTGAATCTCAAAACCAGTTTGGTTAGATTAGAATTGGCAGGTTCCAAAGTAGATGACACAATAATCAGGATTAAGTGGTAGCAACGATTTGTGGAGATAATGTTAATGGGGTATAAATAGGACGAGTTGGAAACAAAATTCTTCATAAATTTGTTTACCTATCTTCTCATTCTCTAAACCAAGTATCATCCTCTTCGTAGTAGGCTTTGCATATTGTTATCATTGTGAGAAGCCAAGTCTAGTAATAGAGGAATAAGGAACCACAACCTAGATGAGGGAAACTTTGGCGAAGTTGACAAGTTACACTACCAATAATAAGCAATGTGAGATTTTAATCTCCAATATTGTTGGTAAGATCTCTGTGGGGTCAATAGGATATGTATGTTTCATAACATGCAAAATTGTCGCTGCATGTCAATATGCATGAAATAATTATGGTATGATTTAAGGGTATGTGGTTTTCATGCCTTTTTGTTGTATGACAATGTGTGAATGCTTGCATGATAATTTTTGGAAAACCTCAAGAGGTTAGGTGAAGATAAGGTAAATGAGGAGAGAACTTATTAATACCGCCTTGGGCGAAGCTTTGAGTCTTGTAGAGGGAACACTATAATGTTCTAGCATCAAGGTTAGGTGGTGTAAGGAGGTAATAGGAGAAAGATTCGGGTAATATGAATTATGGAGTGGTATTTACTACGACGGCAGTATCGACTGGTCCTTTGGTGCGACACCATGATGACAGTATATGATGTACGACAATAGATAAAAGACGTTATGACAATCTGGTATGTGTTACGTAGTGTAAGACCATGGATGAAAGATGCCATGGCACTATGGTACACGGTAAAGGCTTATGGCATAAGACCAAGAATGAAAGATGCCAGGGCGGCCCTATATGAGGTATAAGGTGTAAGATCATAGATGAAAGATGAAAGATGCTATAACAGCCAAGTATGATGAGTAAGACCATGGATGAAAGACTCCATGGCATCATAAGATAGTATGCTAGGATGGCAGATTAGTGTAAAACCATGGGAAAGAGGTTCCATGACATCTACAGAGGTAGTCCGGTGGGATAATGAATATAGAACAGATAGTTCGTCGAGGCAATAAACACGAGGTGGACCACCAGGACTAAAGGAACACGTGGTGAGAAGGGTGTAAGACCTTAGCTCAGTTAGGGCATCCAAAGGGAAGTCTGCTGGTAAACGATCACAAATAGTCCATCAGAAAGTGAAACATGAGGAATATATTGAGTCAAACTATGGTGGTATGATGTTACAACATTACGAGAAGTATGTTAGAACGATGATGCGGGAAGGTCCACTAAGAAGTAATTTGTATGCATACGCGAGGTGCATTGAGGGGTGTGGATCTCCGAATCAATAAAGGGAATTCACAAAGGGGAAATGCAAAGCAAGGTCAATAGTATGATAATCAAGTCTGCCAAAGCAGCCGCAGATCTTATGAAGGGATCCGTAGGTGATGGCCACAGGGAAGAAACAAGTCTGTTGACAACTTTG
This sequence comes from Gossypium raimondii, assembly GCF_025698545.1. Lineage (NCBI taxonomy): Eukaryota > Viridiplantae > Streptophyta > Magnoliopsida > Malvales > Malvaceae > Gossypium > Gossypium raimondii. The sequence goes on along the minus strand of NC_068571.1, from coordinate 34,012,827 downwards.
CTTATAACAGTTCACCAAGAATAGTGAAGAATAAATAAAAAGTGACGTTAAGGTAAGGCAGAGTTAGGTGTACTAACCCGCAGGAAGACTTAAGCATGTGTTGCTGTAAGATTCTACCAAATTGGACGAATTATCTGATAGGTCGACATTATATAACAAGGAACATTAAGCGCTGGCTATACCAAGGAACCCATGTGGCTTCCAACGATATACAGGGAGTGTTAAATCTTGCATTTCATTTTTTATCTCTTGGAATTAGAGAAGATTGTATGAACTTACTGAATAGGATCTCACTAAGTTCATATGAACTTACTTTTAAAATGTATGGTTGTAGGGTCAATGGTTGACTTAATGATCATGATAGGGGATCAAGCCAGACATAGCCAGACCCAAGTGAATGAGTGCAATTATTTTATATGTATAGAGGGGCAGCTTTCAAGGCCGCACCTCAGGGATTAGTTGAATTTTATTCAAAGCAAAGTCATAAGTCTCATTAAGTTCTAGTAACTGTTGAGTTTATGGACTTGGAAAGGCAACACGACCTTAGTGCATGTATGAAATATAAATTAATTCATTATTTAGAATGAGAAGTTATTATTATTACTCATGAAATGGAATAAAGTTATATAATCTGTCTAAAATGCAAAAAATTAGCCTGGTGCTTAGTTAGTAATAATGGTTATTTGTGGCATCTAGTACCTGAACTAGGCGACCGGGTTGGGTATAGAGTGTTAGAAGATCTGTAAGGATTTAGATTTAATTAGATTATATTTTCTTTACTTGTAGAATAAGCACTAACTGGTATATATATATGTTCTCTAATAGAATATTTATTATACACAATAATTTGGTTATTTCCTTCTCCATTTTGTTTCTTCGTTCATTTTATAATTCCATTACACGTGTTTGGAAGTACACGTTACATTATGAAGGATTAAGAATACCAAGGTAAGTTTGATTCCAAGTTAGATGAAGAAATCTTCCTAGGATATTCTACAAAGAGCAGGTCCTTTCGAGTCTACAACAATAGAACTTAGAAGGTTATGGACTCTTTAAATGTAGTAGTAAATGATGATGGATCTAGTGAAAATAGAAAAGATGAGGATGTTCCAATGCAACTTCTAGTGGCTATTGAAGTGCCCACTTCCACTTATAGTGGTGAATTTAATTGAGGCAGACAAGAGGCTTGGCATCCAAAAAATAAAAACAATCAATTGATTTCTCTTATAAATAGAGAAACTATAAATTAATATGTAGTGAAATTTTATTTTTCCCCACAAATAAAATTTTTTAATTTAGTCCTCTTATAAATAAAGAAATTATAAATTAATATATAGTAAAATTACACTTTAACCCCTCTAAAATTTTTTAAAAAAATTAGTCCCTTCAAAATGATGAAATTATAAATTAATACATATAAACTTATATTTTGATCTATAACAAATTATAATTAAATTTCGACCCCTACTAAAAAATTTCTAGATTCGCCCATGTTCACTGGCACGCTTCCACTAACACTTTAAAAGGTGCTGAAGAGTCTATGGATGAGAATAATGAAGTAGATGTTGATCCAACTGATGATCAAAATGTAGATATTGAGCCACCTCAACCTTCTCCCAGAGTCAGAAAGAATCACTCAACTAATTGTATCATAAATGATATAAATGATGGGGTTTTAATTAGAGGAAAACAAAGGAAAAACTATCAAGACATGGTGAGACTTGCTTGCTACACTTCATAGTTTGAGCGTAAACATGTTAAAGAAGCCCTAAAGGATGTAAATTTGATTCAAGCTATATAAGAGGAACTCTAGAAGTTCGAGAGAAATGAAGTTTGGCATCTTGTGCCTAGACTTGCTGATTGTAATATCATTGCACTAAGTAGATTTTCAAAGATAAAACAGATGAACATGGGCATATAATTCGCAAAAAAGAAAGACTTGTGGCCCAGGGATATATTCAAGTTGAAGAAATAGATTTTGAGGGGATATTTACACCTATAGCGAGACTTGAAGCCATTAGGATGTTGTTTGTTGTGACCACCTACCTCATCATCAAACTATACCGAATGGATGTCAAGAGTGCCTTCCTAAATGCCTTTTTGAATGAAGATGTGCATGTGGCTCACCTTGATTATGTGTACATACTTAGTAATGTATTATATGGTCTTAAATAGGACCCTCGATCCTAGTATGAGAGGTTACTTTAGTTCCTGATTAGTCAAAGTTTCCAAAAAAGATTTGTTAACAAAACATTATTTATTAAAATACCTAGGGGCACAACCATACCAGCCCAAATCAATATAGATGACATGATTTTTCGTGCAACTTCAACTATTGCAAAAGAAATCTTTGTCAAGATGATGCAAAATGAATTCGAAATGAGCATGGTAGGAAAATTTTCATACTTTCTTAGGTTCCAAATTAAGAAAATAGAATATGGTGCTTTCCTCTAAAAATATAAGTTTGCCAAAAATTTTGTGAAAAAGTTTGGCATGGAAAAATCTAAGCCTAGTAGAACACCTATGTCGATAGGTGAGAAGATTTTCGCAGATACAACAAGAGTGTCCTCTTTTGAGACCACTTACAGAAGCATCATTGGAAGTTTGTTGTACTTCACATTTCAGGCTGTCAAAAAGATCATTAGATATGTTCATGGAACATCAAACTTCGGCATTTGGTCCCCGAAAGATAGTGCAATAAGCCTTATAAGTTATAATGATGTTGATTGGGTTAGAAACATTGATGATCAAAATAACACATCGAAAGGATGCTTCTACTTGGGATCTAATAAGAAGTAAGCTTCAATTTCACTCTCAACAGTAGAAGTAGAGTACATTGCTACTAGAAGTTGTTGTATTAAGTTGTTGTGGACGATTTTAGAGTGTGTGACCATTTCCTACTATGATAATTTGAGTTCTATAAACATCCTAAGAACCCATCGATACATTCAAAGACTAAATACATTGATATCAGGCACCATTTCTTTTAAGATTTTGCTTAAAATGGTTCAGTGAAGCTAATGTTTGTGGCTACTTAGAATCAATTGGCTGACTTGTTTATTAAGGCATTAAACTTAGCCAAGTTCTTAAGGAATTCAATTAGTGTTTGTTGATACATATTTCATAACAAAAGAAAATGGTGAAAGTTCAACTGAAACATTATTATCATAACACAACTATTGAAAACAAACATGATTTAGTTTCATATTAAGAAAACAAATAACATTATTGAGGGTTAAAGGGCGAGTAGAAAAGGTAAAAGATATGGAACCAATATGAGTTATGGGTAGAATATTACCATTACCTATAATGACGTCCTTACCATCATAATATTTAGCATGTAGGTAAAAGTTCTGCAAATATGAGTGCATATGATGCACTTGAAGCAAGCAGCTAAGTAAAGGAATGTCTAGATTTGACAATAGTAACATTTACTCAATATCGTTTGTTTAGAGTTTTTAGACTTGGAGCGGATATGGACAACCATGGGAAATTCCCGAGAAGGTGTCAACAAGTTTTACTTGGGTGACTAAGATTGTTGCACAATTGGTAAACAACTCTTGAGATTAAATGGGGTATTTTTTTGTTTAAGTAAGACATTACTAAATTGTATTCTTGAAACTACCTTGTTTGTTTTTGTGAAAATTCTTGTTCAAGGAGTTGCCTTGTTGTTAATAAAATTTTCAATTATGGCAACTTTCTTTTGCTTCAATCAAGATTCAAAACCAACCAATTTTTGGTGTAGTTTTTTAGTCGAAATTGAAGTATTCCTTGCTTCAATTGCAACAAAATAAGATCATTCTTTGCAGGTAAAATATTTAAAATGTGTAGCATAAGATTATCATGAGGCATAGGAGATCCAAAACTAGTTGATTGATTAGAGAGTAAGTGTATAGTTTGGATATAAGTTGTGATAGATAAAGTATCTTTTTAAGATTTGGCAATGCTATCTCATAGACTTATAAGATGAGACATGTTTGGTGTAGCATACACATGCTATCTTGGTTGTGATATCGAAAGTAATAAACACTTGATCAAAAGCGTACCTTTTCGATTCATCTAGGATGAGCGCTTCGACCGAGTAGTCTTCTTTGCTATCCTCAAGCTCAAGTCTGCCGAGTGTGGGCTCACTTTGAATCAGAAATGTTTTCACAAAAATTACTAGTGGGGTAATTTTATAATTTCTCTAAATTTTTAGGTCAAATTGTAAATTAGAAAAATATCTCTAAAATTTTCTGGAATAATCTTTTCAGAGAATTTTCTCTCTACAACTTTCTCTTGAATTCAAGTGTGTGTAAATAATGACCCAAGACTCTCTTTATATAGGGAGAGTTTAGAAAGTTCAACTATGACCACTTTAATATTAAGTTAATATAATATATATCAAGATAAATATTAGATTAAATTAAATATTAAAACTTTTTAAAATAATAGAATGTTTATCTACAAGTTAAGTATATTAAATTAATAAAACATATTAAGATAAGTATTTAATTTAATATTAAACTATTAAAATAATATTATTTTTGGAATAATTAATTTGGAATCAAATTCTCTGGTAGAGTCCTAGTAAGAGTGTAACTCTTCCATTACTCAACCACCAACGACCAACTGTCGCCGACCACTGGGACGTCATCGTCGCAGTCATCGACATTGCCGTGTCCAGTGATGCAGGTGCGACACCCTTACGGCACCCCGAGTTAGTTCGGCTGCTGCCGGTTTAGTCCAGGTCAATGACGGCCCAATCGGTCCGGTTTAGCAACTAGTTGGACCGTCGACCCAATTTCATAAACCGGGCCCGATTCGACCAGATTTTGGGTCTTAGTCTCGATTTTGGGCTCATTGGCTCAATTTACGATCTCATGTCCAATTTTCAAATTCAATTACTCATTTGGTCAATTATCTGACTTAAAAATTAACTTCCAAAAATATCATATTAATTTTAATTGATTTGATTAATTTAACTTTACTTGATCAAAATTAATTTTTCCAAAATCACTTAGATTTTCCAAATTAATTTTTAAATAAAAATTCTTTAATCAAATTCTCTAGTTGAACAATTCTAACAACCACATAATTTAATTCCACATCGAATAAATCGACTCAATTAAATTATTCCCAAAGTCGTAGAATTTTCTTCTGATTCAAATGCATTCCAATCGAGCTTTTGTTGAGCTAGCGGAGGGACCAATTGGACATATACAATTAGGCTCTAGTGATTGCAATTATATCCAAAAGCATCGTTCCAATAATTCGCAATTACTTAATCATGGAGTCAATCCACAAGAAGTACCATGATTGAAAACTCCTTATTGTATACTCTTTATGAAAGCAATTCATCCAACTGCTTTATCCAATGACATCATCATATGTGTGTTACCCTCATATGATATCCTTGATTCCTTTGAGTTAAATTTGTTCACTCAATACAATCCTATTTTATCTCATTGTCACCATTGTGTCTTCTTAATGATTAATATGACCACTGTCAACAAATGATTCTGAAAAATTGCTCGTTCGAGAACAAGAAACCCGTGGTCACGTTCCGTATTTATCAATCCACACAATGCCAATGAGAGGATATCATTAACTCTTTAATTGATCTATGAATTCCACTATTGCTAGTAAAGTCATGTCATACACAAATCATGTACCCAACATCCCGGCTATGGCTTGATCATCTTTATAGCATAAGTCTCCACTTAATCAAAGCACATAAGTTGCATACGCATGGTCAGTGACTAACTCAAGATTTAGGTAAATCACACCATGAACGTCACAAGTGAATTAATTCACAAAAGGATTCAGAATTAATTCATCTTGGGTCTAGTCCAATATACCATTCTACCAACGAATACATCTATGTCTCTACTAGTGGAGTCAACTACTCCGATAGCCAAGACTAGTCATCTCCCCAATTGGAATTGTAGACGACATATTAATCCTTCTCACTATTTGAATTAAATGTTCACTTTAATTCTTTTACAGGATCGGACTCATTTAGATTATCTACTGAAGTAAATTATCTTTCTCGCAATGTAAACTTTCTTTACAAAGCCATCTTCAGTCTGAACTTTAGACAATCAATGAGCTAATGTTTATTTATCACAATTTTGCTATTTATACAAAATATAAAAGACATAATAATGAAATATGAAATTAACTTTATTAATTCATTGTTCAAATAAATAAATAAAAACAAATACATATTTACTACAATATGGACACATTTCTCAATAGATCTACCCTTAGCAGACCTAAAAAGATATAGTTGGTGAATCTAGAGGTGGAGTGTTGGTGTAAGATTCAAAAGCATACCCAACAAAAAGAGATTACAATTGCGTATACCAAGATAAATAATTGGTGGAAGTGAGTTTCAGTAGAACAAGAGAAATGTATTGATAGAGAGCAGTTGGTTGAGTAAGGTTCAATCTGGAGACAATATTTTCTTAGCTTCGGCCCACTTAACATTTTCGAAATATCAATTTTAAGTTAATGAATTTAATTACTACTAATTTTCAAAATTTTAAAAACAAAGAAACCAAAAATATGTAAGCTAAAGAATCTAAATCCACGTCTTACATAAGGATTGGTAATAAAATTTGACACATATATAATTATAAAACCACATGAATCATATAAAATAATATTTTACAAGTCGATAGGCAGTGATGAGCAGGCTGTCTGTGGGTGGAGCCAAACTTGGCCAACGCACAGTTAATGTAGAATCTTTCCATCACCTTTGAATGATCCTGTCATGACTGGAGTGTGATGGTGCATCTCCCACGAATTAAAGAATGAAACAAATTGATGAATCCTTCAAACATAGGACCCAAAAAGTACCCCAATGCTCCAGAAAAGTTACAAATGAGTTATAAGCATTTGGACCTTTATAATTGATAGTTGCTTAATAATTTTAAATAGAATCCACATCTTATTTAATATTATTTATTATGTCTTAGAACAGGGTATATCCCTGGCATGTTATGGGTTTTTCTATAAAAGTTATATTAAAAATAATTAATTACAAAAATAATATTGGATCGAGATTTTTATAGTAACTTTGGATGTCGTCTAACATATTAGCGATAAAATAATTTGTTTTTTAAATAATCTCACAAGAAAAAGAAATATATATATATTTAATTTGTGGCGTCAATGTGTCAAGCGACTCCCCTTAATTAAATTTTTTTTTTAAAAAGTTGATTTCCTCTCTTTTTCTCTTCCTTTCGTATGGAATGCGAGTAAGAAAGGGGAGATGTATATAGAAATGGAAATGCAAGGAAAAAGCGTTTGGTGTTGGAACAATAACTTTATAAGCAGCGGCAAAATAAGGGGGTGGCAAGGCCCCGGCCCCCTTAAAATGAAAAATTTTTCATATGATATTTTTAAAATTTTTAAAATTTTAAATTAGTAAAGGTAAAATTATACTTTAGTCCCCTAAAATTATAAAAATTTGATTTAATCCTTTAAAATTATAAAGATATAATCTATTAAAATTGTGGAATTGCATTTTTCTATCGTAAAAATTATAATTTAATTTCGACCCTAAAAATTTTCTAATTTCGTCCCTATTTATAGGGTTAAAATTAAGTTTTTTAATCAAAACCAGATTTTTTTAACAAATTTCACTTTTTCAATTATTTTTCTTATCAAACTATTTTTAAAATTTACCTGTGCCATCAATGTCTCAACGATACTAAAAAGATATTTTTAAAATTTTTCAACTTTTCTTTTCTCATAATTTTTTTAAATAGAAATTCACCAGTATTGTCAATGTATCAAACCTATCCAGAATTATTATTAAAAACACCTAAATGATTTAGATTCAATATCCTATATATAAATATATATATATATATATAGCAGTTATTTTACTAAAGCAATCCAAGTGTTTGAAATCTTGTGGTTGAGTGAAAGATTGAAGGAAAAGTTTTGATTCCACATTTATATATCTGATTTGGAGGAAGGAAATTATAGGCAAAAAAAAGATACTGCATGTATTAAGACTTATAGAGAAAATATTAATAGAGTTGATCTTTTAACATGCAACTTTGTATAAATTGGAATATCCTACATGTAGTTTGTATAAAGAAAAACAAATATTGAATATTTAAATTGTTTAATTTTGATAACCTTAATATGAAAATAAATTTTAGTCTTAATACGGTGATCTAATTGCTTGATCCTATTCAATCTAATTTTTAGGATCTGTTTCTTCATATGAATCAATTTTCAATGATGGACCAATAAACGCTCAAATCAACAAAAGTGATAGACCAATTATTTTGTTACAAAAAATTGTCAAATCTGAATAAGGCAATTTATGAAGGTTGTGCAGTGTCAATTACAATTATAACTGCTAATGACACTACTTTCATTATAACGCCCCAAAACCCAGCTTAGAAGTTTTGACTCAATTTAGGAGATTATATTAGCCACCAAAATAGGTTACTAATCGAATTTCTAAATTCCTTCTCGAAAATCATTTTTCTTCTTAAGTTTAACAAAATTTGGTTAAAGCTCATTTTCCGCTTCGCAAACAGTGGTTACTTGTAGTTAAGATTAAAGTAAAACCAAATTGATAATCATTATTCAGTTTGCAAATAATTTAAGCTTTGCTATTCATTAACTGAAATTTCAAAATCAATGAAACAGTAGAAAGCCCATCATTTATTTTTTTTATCAGAAACCATAAGACATCTCTTGAAAATTGAGTTTTTTTTTTTAAGAAAATAGCAAATCGGTTAGCTAAAATCCATGCATGGAAGCACAAATTTAGTTCAGAAACCAAAACCCAAAGTTTAACGAAAGTCCAAAATTCAATCTCATACCACAGTGCTTATAAAATTTATTTACAAATCCAACTGGAAACTTATTAACTTTAAAAAAATTGTTTAAAACCAAACCGAAATAAGCAATTCTGAGATCTCCGATTTGTCGAGTCCAACACCTAGTCTTGCGGGTTACTTGAAAAGGTGAAAACTAAGGAAGTGAGCTAAACAGCTCAGTGTGAGACTAAAACAAATGCAAGTAGGTAGTGGCAGAACATCACAAAAAAAAAAAAAAAACAAAGCTAATTAATCGCACAAACTGTCAATAGCGAAAACTCGAAACACAGACAGATAACACATCAAAATAATGCATAACATCAATAAGACATTTAACATATATGCATAACCAATTCAGATAAAGTGTAGTACAAAATCCCCACCTAACCAACCGCTACACACCAACTCCGTAAATCCCATATACACTAAACCCTTTCCAGCCTCTACGCACCAATATTGGGTTATGGTGGACCCATCCAACAATACACACCATAGAGTGGTCGTTGCCACTTGTATTATTGCAGGTTTACCGTTAATTATGCAGTTCAATTACCACAAACAAACTTTCTTTTCTTCATCATCAACTCCCAACCCAAAAATGCATCTGCAAACCATATCGCACATACAGAATTACAGATTCGGACATACTCATCCTCAATTTCCATAATCAATTACATATTGGCAAACAATATAGAATCAAAATCTAACATTCACATATATTAGAGTTTCCATAGCACAGTCATATTCATAACTTATACAATTATCAGAATTAAACCTTACGATTCAAATAGTAACACGACTACCATAAACAAATTTTGTGTTCCAAACACCTCTACAAAGGCTTAAACATGCACTAAATTAGTTAAGGACTAAAATAAAAAAATTTGTGAAACAAAAGTAAAACCTGTAAAAATAGCACCACATGGTCGTGTGGCTAGATCGTGTGGAAAGGTCCAGACCGTGTGATAGGGGTACATGGCCGTGTGACTGACGTACACGCCCGTGTGACTGAGAGACATGGTCGTATGGACAGGCCATGTAACTCTTTGAACCGTGTGACTAAATTTACAACATAGGAACAAGCAAGACATGGTCGTGTGGTTGAATGACACACCCGTGTGACTGAGAAACACGACCGTGTGTTTAAAGGACAGTCTGTGTGTGATCGAAAATATCTCTACAGGAGTCACACGATCATGTGGGCGGCCTGTGTGACTCGAAAATTAACCTATTCCCTACCGTGGCACACAACCATGTGAACCGCCCATGTGGCTGCCTATGTGGCCCCAAAACCACACTCAAATTTGCAGCAAAACACAAATTTCAACAGTAAAATCAATCCCCAATCACACATGTTTAAAATCACACACCTGAAAATAGAAAATCAAAGAAACCGATGTAAATCTTAAGAAAACAACCCTTACACTTACCCGATTCGCACTTGACTGAAAAAAAACCAATTTGGAGAACGGCAAATGTCAAGAATAATGGAACAAAAACAAAACGGCTAAAAATTACTAGCACTTTGATTTATAATGACGATAGAACCAAAAGGTGATCAAACAAAAGAAAAGGTGGAAAACAAAGAATGTTGAAGCATCCAGAATCAAACCTGCATATTGAAACAAATTGAGAAAAAGGAAAAATAGAACGTGGGTGAAGTTGGGATTCTTTTCCCTTTTTTTCTCTTCTAAAAGTTAAAAAAAAACAAACAAACAAATATAAAGTAAAATAATTTAATTAATATTTAACAAAACCAATCAGATTTGTTTTTGAAAGGAATTGAAACCAAAAACAAAACTAAAAACTAAATAAAAATAATTTCTACAAAGCACATACAAGGATTCAAACCCAAAACCTAAGAGAAAATTGACACTTAACCACTAAACCACTAAATTCATCATACCTTAAACACAAACGAAAACATAAGAACCTAATTGAATCCCCTTAACTTAACTTCTAACCCAATTTCAAGGTGTCGCACTCATAAATGCCTCAACCTAATTCTATACAAGTGTATGAATATATAAAAACGTGATTATTTAATGAATATAAAAGTAATGATAAATTTAAAAGTGCATTTGTTAATCGCAAAATCAAAAAGAAATGCTATTTCTTTCCTCCTTATCTCTTGGGGAAAAAACTAGTTTGTTTCATTGCTTCCTTGAAATTAAGAGATACATTTGACTTATTCTTTTACTTTTTTTTTTTTTTTTACAATTGTGATTAGAACCCAGATTAATTTGAGAAAGAGAGTAAACTGCATTTAATCTATTAAATGTTTACGGTCAAATTCTATTATTAGTCTATATGTTATATTTAAGTTGTGGGTTTAATTCATATACTTTAATTTAGAAGTGTTCATGGGTCAGGACCAACCTAGCCTAAGCATGATACTAACATTCTTTATACTTGCCCAAACCTAGATCGGCCCGAAATATGGACCTAAAAGTTTGCTCAAACCCGCTCATATTTGCAAAAGACTAACCCAAATCTATTTTAGGCCCGCTCATATTATTTTTTAAGTTTTTTAAAAAAATTAAATTAAATTATTTTAATATTTAATAAATTATTATATTTTTATTTATTTATTGAAAGTTTTTATATAGTGATCTTAACATTATTTTAATGTTTATAGAGTAGTATTATATATTTAGTATAGGTTTATTTTTTTAATGTGCTCTAAATTACATAATAAATGAAAATAACATAATATAAAGTATTATAAACTTAAAAACAAGCCTAATTTTTTTGCCCAAACCTATTTTTCGGACCTAATATTTTTGCCCAAATCCTCTCAAATTTCAAGTGAACCTTTGGGCCTAGGCGAGTAACTCGACCCATGAACAAGTTACTTTAATTTGGTTAATTTTAATTTTATACTCTTCTTTTTAAATTTTGAAGTTTTTGCCATGATTCAAGTAGTAGCTATTAAATCTATTAATTAAAATAACATAATCTTTTTTTTAGTATTATGCGGAGGTAACAAGCTTGGAAGAAACTTTACCCCTTATCTAAATAGAATAATTACAATTATAGCCTTCGGAATAATTAATCAGTTAATTTAAGCTGTTTAACTTTTTATTAATGAGAAAATGACATTTTGCCCCATCCCATAATTAGAAATCCAGTTTAAACCCTTTAACAATAATTCCTTAGCTTCACATTTTCGAAATATCAATTTTAAGATCATTAACACTGAATTTTCAAAATTTTAAAAATAAAGAAACTAAAAATATCTAAGCTAAAGAATCTAAATCCACGTCTTACATAAGGATTGGTAATAAAATTTGACACATATATAATTATAAAGCCACATGAATCATATTAAATAATAGTTTACAAGTTGATAAGCAGGCTGTGTGTGGCCGTGATTGGGTGGAGCCAAACCGGGCCAACGCACTGTTTAATGTAGGATCTTCCCATCACCTTTGAACGATCCCGTCATAACTGGACTGTGACTGTGCATCCTTCACACGTAGGACCCAAAAAGTACCCCAATACTCCAGAAAAGTCACAGATGAGTTTTATATTATTAATAACAATACTTGGTGGTTGATAGTTATTTAATATCTTTAAATAGAACCCACATCTTATTTAATATCATTTATTATGTTTTAGAACAGGGTATATACCTGGCATGTTCTATGCATGTTATGGGTTTTTTATAAAGATTATATTAAAAATAATTAATTACAAAATAGAATTGAATCTAGATTTTTATAAAAATGAAGATTCTTATAATAATTTTGAGTGTCGTTTCACATATTGGTGATACGGTGATTTTTTTTAAATTGATAAGGAAAAAAAAGGCTGAAAAGGTGAATATATATATATATATATATTAAATTGGTGCCGTCAATATGTCAAACAATAGCCCTTGATTAAATAAAAAAAGTTGATTTCCTCTCTTTTTCTTTTTCTTTTCTTTCGTCTAGTTTGGTAAATGCAAGCAAAAAAGAAAAGATGTATATAGAAATGGAAATGTAGGGAAAACCTAGAAGTAGAAGTGGTTTTAGGAAAAGTGAGGTGAGTGGTATTTTAAGAATATGTTATCGAGTTGCCATTGACTACTCTAAATGTTCCCTCGTTATTGTCTGATGTTGGAACCACAATTTTATAAAATTAAAAATTGAATTTTTTTAATCAAAACCAACTTAAAAAAAAAAACGTTTTCAATATTTTTACCGATCAATTTAATAAAACTCTATTTTTATAAATAATCTAGATTCAATAATCTTTACATATACCAGTTTTTTACTTAAGCGATCCAAGTGTTTGAAATATTGTGATGGGGTGAAAGATTGAAGGAAAAGTCTCTTATAACTTTGATTCTAAACCTACCCTTGGCCACATTTATATATCTTAATAGAGTTGATTTTATCAACATGCAACTTTGTATAAATTCGAATTGAGGTAAATTTTAATTTTATACATTATTTTGATTTAATGTGTAAATTGTATACATGAATTTTAATTTGGTGTAATTATACATATAAAATTCTAATTGTGGTTAAAATGTATGCTTGAAACTTTGATTTTGAATTAATCATACACATTTAAAAAAATACATCAATTTATTATTATATTGAATAAATATAATTATTTATATATGCAATATATAAACATAATATAATGTTATATCAATAATTATATTAATAATTTACAAGAATTTACAACGAAATTGAAATACAACGAGATTGAAAATGGAAGAAAAAATTGTTTTAGATTATGTTATAATCAAACATAAAGAATTTCTCTTAGTTTTAGATTTATTTTTAAAGAAAAACTTGGAAGTAGATTTACAACGAGATTGAAAGAGACTACGGTTATTAAGATTAAGCAATTTGAATATTTGATATTTTTCTCTTGGTATTTGAGATTGTTTTTATTGGTTGACTAAAAGCACATAATGAATTTAAAAATACAATTGAATACGGATACCCAAATTTTTAAAGTGAAATTCTCTACAATTTTTGACCAAAGAAAAAAATCGAATACCCAAATTGTTTAATTTGTTTGATTTTGAAAACCCTAATCTCTTACTTTATGTTCCATTGTAATTTGCTTTCAATTTTTTTCTTCAAAAAAATTAAATCTGAAAGTAAGAGATTATTTAAATCTTTTGTTCCTAAAACTAGTATTACATGGAGAAAAGAATTAGGTGTTATACTCTTTATTTGAGTGACATACATTATCTTGAACTTAAGGTTTACATTTATTCATTTTTGATCTACAGGTTAAAAACAAATTGATTCTTATTTTAAAAGTTTTCACTATTGTTGTCACAGTTTATGCATAATATAATTTTGAAATTAAAACATATTAATTGAATAAATCGAATAGTGAAAAAATAATAAATTATTTTAATAGACTTTTGTGCATGAATATTGTGTAAAAGATATCAAATAATTTATTTTGTTAATAAGACAATCGATAGAGGATTATATTAATATATAATCCTTATTACTTATTTTTTGTTGTATAAAATTATATATTGTTGTAATGAATTTAACGTATGGAATTAAATTGATTAACTCATTTCTAAATATGCAAAATAATACTTATTTTTTAGGTTTAATAGTATAAAAAGCCTTCAATTTTTTTTAAAAAAAATTTTATTTAAGCTTTTGCGACCTTTTTACACTTAATTGAGCCATTGAATTAACAAAACTGGTCAAATAGACTCTTTGACCAATGTTGATTATTACAACACTAATGTGATCGTTCATAACGCTGACGTGGCGCTCCATGTCAACGACAACTACTCTAGATTCATTTGAAGCGAAGGCAACTTGGTCATAAGAGGAAATAATGTATGACCGTTTCGTTGAAGAGATGTTCTCTTTTAGATGCAGGTTTTGAAAAGTTAGGGCACTGTGTTCGTGAAAATTTGACCTGGGTTAGTTTTGATTTGGCAGTGCACAAGTCAAAGGCTAGAAGTCTTCCAGCTTCTAAGCACAAATTTGACTTAGTTAATTCCCTAGATAGTTCAAGATAGGCCTGTGGCGGGCTTTGGCAAATATAGCATTGTGGAAATACGAGTCAAGGTGGAGATTTGTTGAGTATGCCTCAAATTTCAATCAAATTTGAGAGATAATCTTCCAGTTAAACTTTATTTATTTGTTTCAATCGAACTCTGATTAATCTAAATTATTATTTTTTATTTGACTTACAAAGTTAGCCTATAAATAGGCTCTTTTACAACCTCAGAAAATACACCCATTAAAGATTAGAACTCATAACACTTTTCGAGAATTTTGTGTTTACATTTTGAGGGTTCTTTATTTTCGAGTTTTTGGGTTTAATTTTTACCTCCATCTTTTGTACTCTTCGTTCTTTTGCCATTATAGTAGAATTATCTTTGCACGTGATTTTTTATCATCTTTAGAGGGGTTTTTCCACATTAAATTTGTGTGTTCAAATTTGCAATTTCTTCTGCTATTTTTACTTGTTCGTTGCTTAATCAACTCAATCCCCAACACCAACAATGAATACAATGTTGCAACATTGAAGGGCATAATTAGGGGTGAGCATTCGATCGAATCAAGTGAAAATTTTTTGAGTTAATCGAGTTGACAAGTCCTCTTTTATCATCCTAACTCGATTTGAATTTTTTTAAAAATCAAGTTGAGTAAAATGAAATTCGAGTTGAATTGAATCGAGTGAAATTGTTCGAATTAAATTAAAAATTAAACATGTCAAATTAAAATCTTGTTACAATATAACTAATTCCATGTTGGAGCACATAAATTTGAAACCATATATATTTGGAAACTTTTTCAAAGCAAAATAATAATAATAATAAAAAGATATTTTAGTATGATAAACTTGAATCATTAATTAACTTATTTAGATCCCAAAATTATTATTTTAGAAAATTTTAAAATTTTAACTTTCTTTATATATTATTTAAATTTTTTAAAATATGATAAATTTTAAAAATATAATTTTGGAATTTTATAAATATTTTGAATTTTAAATTTTTTTTTGTAATTTTTTGTTGAGAAAAAGACCAATTTGCTCATTTTCAAAACTGACAGGGACCAAAGGGGTATTTACACTAATATGTTATTCAAATTGTAAAATTCAACTCGACTGAAACTCGAATTAATTATTCGAGTTGACTTAAATAACTCGATCCAATTAACTCAAAATTTGAAGTTTTTTTTGATTTTTTGAAATTAAATTGAGTTTTGCTCACCACTAGGCACAGTGTTACAATGTCATAGTTTGCAGCTAAAAAGATTATTAACTTTGACCTCAATGTTGTGAGGATGGACGTTGCAATGTTGAGGTTGTAATTGCCAAATTAAGGATGGCTATCTTAGGGTAAATGATGGAAATTTTCATCAATGTTGCGACATTGTGCTTCAAAGAGTTGTTTAATGAAGGGAAAATAAGACATTTTTCTACTCCATAGCTTATGGTATAAACACCATTTCTTCTACAATTAAGAAATAGCAAAGTTCATTTTCTTAGATTAGTCTTTTGGTTAGCAACTTTTTTAGAGAGTATTTGCATTTCATTTGTAATTAAATTAGATTCTTGTAATTTAGCTTGCATTTAGTTTCTCTTTTTGTTTTCTTTTGTATTTGAACTTAAATTCCCAATGAAGTTGAAGATTTCAAGCTTAGGCATGGATAACTTTAACTTTTGAAAAGCTAGAGATTTGGATGGATCTCCTCATCACTTTTGTTTGAGAATTTCTCTCTTTTTCTTTAATTTCTTTCTTTTAAATTGTGATATAATGTTATATCTTAATGTATTTTCTATTTTTTTCATGATTGGGTAATGCAGGTAATTGGTCGATTGTGAACTCTATGAGATATTGCGAAGTTGGAATAATTGTTGACTGGATGATTTATGGAATTTTTTTGTGTTGATTTATGTGCTTAATTTGGCTATGACTAACATCCTTAGGTAAAATCATAGACTAGGGAAAATGAGGACTAACTCTAGTCGAAATAGGTTAGCTAGGGAAAACAGAGACTAACTTTAGGTATCTAGACCAATCAACCATGTCAAGCATTGTTGAGTTCAGAGACCCAATGTGTGTTAGGGCCTAGAAGCAGGAACTGCAATTCTAGTTGTGAACCATGGGATTCAATGGGTCAAGAGACTGAATTGGAGGCTAAGGTTAACGATCACATAAGGAGTTTAGTTAGCATGTCATTCGCTAATAAATGTTTGGATCGATTATCCAATACTTGAGCTTGTCGTTGAAAGTATAGTTGAGAATTAATAATGTTAGGGTTAGTGTTTTTAATTGAGTAGCTTAGTCTTCAATTCAATGAATATGGTTGTCACATCCTAAAAACCAGGTTAGTAGAAATGGGGTTAGTGAAACCTTCTGAAAATTTTGATAAGTGAATTCATCTGGTTTAGTGGTTAAGTGTTGTGCTTGTGTGTGAGAGATTCTGAGTTCGAATCCTTTTCCTTGAAATTTTTGTCCCAACCCCCATCTTCAAGTTTATGCACATCTATTGACAAGAATGAGCCTGTTGGTTCAGTGGTAAGGTGTCAGCTTACCCTTTGGTCCTATGTTTGAATCCCTACGCGTGCAAACGAGAATTTTTTGTTAATTTCCTGCTTGTGTCGTCCATGTGGTGAGTGTTTGGGTCAAATTTAAACTCTGGTTAATTGATAAGTTAACAAAAAAAATCTGATAAGTTGGGATTTTCTTTTAAACTTTATTTTCTTTTTATTTTTTATGAGAAAATCCCTCCCCAAAATACTCTCCCACTCAACTGCCCACCTCTCCACTTTTCTCCATTCTTCTCATTTGTTTCATGTCAACTGCTATTAGAAAAAAATACTCTCTTATTTTTCTTCCTTCTTTTCTTCTTTGATGTTGTTGTGAATTAACAACTATGCCAAATTTGTGGTTACTCTCAAAGTTTTCTTTTTCCATCTTGTGTCATTTCGCTATGGTGATATTATTGGGTTTGGGGTGCGTATTTTAAGGTTCGATAAGGTTTTGAATACTTTGATGTTAGTATCCCATTATTTCGTCGCAAAGAGATGGATTTGTTAGCCTAATTGTTTTTCATGCACTATTAGAAGAAGATCGTGAGGTGTTCGACTTTTCTCCAGCAAGTTAGGTGCTTATACCACTGTTTCTATCAATGGTAAGTGATTAATGTTTGCGTTTTGGGGCTGATTCATTTGGTTAAGGTTTTTGGATAGTGGTTGTGGTCCATTTTGTGGCTTGAAATTAGTATATTTATGCATAGTGTTTGTTTTTAATTGACGGTTTAGGTACTAAAATTATTGTCGCGGTGTTCACTTCAGAAATCGAAGGTGTGTGACTTGATTTTGTAAAAACAGCGAACGACGTAAAGCCGAAAAGTATTCTATCAATATTACATGGCCATGTGGTTGCCTGTGTGGGCCACACAGGCTGGGCCAGTTAGGTCGTTTGGGTTACACGGGCATGTGAGGGCCCGTTTTTTGGAAATTTTCACCTTGGCCCATTTGACTTTGAAATTCATAATTAGACCTTATGTGGGGTTCGTTTGGCTTAAATAAGACTTAAAATGTGACATCTTTCGATATGTGTCTGTATGTGATGTAGGTAAGGTATGTGAGAAATACATGTACGTTTTGTGTTCTAATAACTCCGAAATCATGATTACGTAAGAAAAGTATGCATGACATCTATTTATGGAATATATGTGTTAGTTTATTTATGCATATGCATCAGGGTGGGTTTGATATGTGATGGAGGAAGTGTATTTTAGCAGTATTACTGCAATTTTGACGGTTAAATTGCAATATCTGTCTGGCAGCTCAGCTGCACCTTTTTGAGTGGCATACCACCATGACCCGGTGTGATTGGATGGATGGACTCTTGTAGTCCTAATTCGTGTGATTGGTTGGACGGATCTGGTGTGTAGCGGATAGGGGTAGGATTTTTTCTTATTTGATATATGTTTCTGGAAATAAGATATTCTAATATGATATTTGCATATGTGTACATTATAAGTAAAATTATGTTTGTGGGCCAAGTCACACACTGGGCTTCTAGCTCACTCGTTTGGTTATTACGTCGCAGGTGATCCTTATACTTAGGATTTGGCGGCGATTATGGAGCTTGGTTCAGACATTTTGAATTTTAAGTATGTTTTGGATTTAATTTTAGACTTTACAGGCTTTTTGACTTTTTTATTTGTTTTGGGACTTAAATTTTGGTTTTGATATTTATTTTGCAAACATACCATTTATAACAGACATTTTTAACAAGATGACTTAACTGATGAAATACTATGATTTTATAAGTTAAGAACTCTAAAGTGTTTTCCGCTTCAAGGTTTGAAAAATAAATACGATGTTAAAACGATACAAGTGGATAAGCGAATGAGTTTGTTTTATTAAAATCAATAAAACAAGGTTTTTCGTCAAAGTGCTTTCACACAATTTTCTGTAAACTTATGCTCTTGATAAATTAATTAAATTTGTTTCTCTTGAAATAAAATTAGGTTTTACAAGAATTAACAGACAATGTTTTATGTAACGATATAACCTTCATGATCCAATCGTAACGTCTAAGCCGAGTTTAGGGTGTTACAATGATTGTGCTAATAATCTTTAATCTAGTTTTCTCATTGTAATTTTCTATACTATAACTTGGTTGTTGGACACTTGCAACATAAAACTCGTTTTGTATCTAATAAATTTTGAATACATAAACCGGACAAGGCAATCCATACCTACAAAATACAATCCTCACCATACAAAAATGCAAACTTACAATAACAAGTAGCAAATAAGCAACCAAAGCTAACATCTGCATCAATTACTCTTTCTTATTATTCATTTTCATTTTTCTGATTTTTTTTTTAGCCCAAAAAATGTGTTTATTCATGAGGAGTCGTAAGTAGATCATACCAACTAAAAATTGACATGAACTATGGAATCCATAGTTTTTGCACAAAAATAAAACATCTTCCATCTAGATTTTCATTTGACAAAGTTGTTCATAAATCACCTAGCAATCCATAATAGCAAACAAGACTGACATTTGATACATTCATGATTAGACAAACAATGCATGAGATGTAACCTAGAATCCTTGAAATGAATTCTTTTTAAGGTTAGAGAAATTTATTTTCGAAATATGTTAGCCGACAAAAAATAGTCTATCTAGATGTCCACATGGATAAAACAATAACCACATCAGCTAGTTGTTAGCTACTTAATTGTTGAATGCCCTAGACATTCAATGTCACTAACTTTATTTGAGTGGCCAAAATCAAAGCTCCCTAATAATTGGGTGATTATTGAAATAATTTAACCTTTTTTATAAAATTTGGAAGGGTTGTCTTTAGCCTTCAGAAATGAAAATATTTTCTCATAGTTTGTTAAAAAATAGTAAATTTTAAAATTAATTTAATGGTATTAAATTTAAATTTTAGTTTTGAGCCCTTCAAAATAAAAAATTTTAAATTTTATATTAATATAATAATAAAATTATATTTTAACTTCGTAAAAATTATAATTTAAATCCGAAAAATAAAAGTATTTGAGAAGCTAACATTTTTGGTATTTATTGATATTCAGAAAAGAATAGAAACTGAAACAGTTTTGAGACATGTTTTTCCGCTTTGAAGTTGAAGGTCTGATTTTGTTGAGTGGGCTACTACTGCCACAGGCAATGGTTTCCATGAGGTCAGGTGTCATTTATGTGAAGGAAAGAAACGAATGAATGAGACATGATTCTATTAAAATTAGACATAATGATGTCGGTCATATTATTACATAAAGAAGTGAATATTGAGATAGTTCTGTGTCTGCAAAAACAGTAATTAGAATCGATATTATTGTTAGTGTAAGAAAAAGAGAATATAAATTCGATGTTGTTTTTTATTATCTAAAAATGAAAAAGGGTTATAATTTCTCCCTCTTTGCTTCCAACTATTGAAAAAATCAAAAGACTGGTTGGTTTGAGTACTCTATCCACCATTCCAAACTTGCCTATTTTCATGTATAGATGCAATGCATGAAATTTTTTGATAAGAAACAAGTAGAATAATTGGATATATGAATATAAATAAACAATTTTGTAGTCATTGGAAGAGTCTTAAACTTTTAGTTGTATCATCCCAAATTCTAAGAATACCAGAATCACATAATTTTACTTTGGGAACACAAAAAAATATATGAATAATACACTAAAAAGATAGAATTTTTTAATTTCCAAATCACATATTAATAATTTAGCATAAAAATCAACTAGTTTATTACTTTAAAAATATTTTTACTTTCTAGTTAAATTTTAAAGCTTTAATGAATAAAGTTAAAATTAAAAATTTAAGTGATTAATTAATTATAAGTATAACATTTTACATGAATAAAGCATATTAGTTTGAAGACTTTTAAAGGTATATTAGAAACATACGAAATTTTTCACTCAAATTTTTAATCTCTAGGTAAAATTTTGTTTTTATTCTCTATCCTTTATAGTTGGGTAAATATTAATTTTATAGTTTTTGAATTAGTTAAGTATACGTTAGGTTAACGGTCTAAATCCCTCCACGTATAGGTGATCTGTATAAATAATGTTACATATTATATTAATATCTCTCGTTTGAACATTGCAGGTCATATCTCTATTAACTAAGGTGCTCTCTCTCCAAGAACCATTTAAGGTTTTTGGCGAAAGAAGGAAACAAAATTTCGACATTGTTTAAATTATCTTTATTTAAATGTTTTAAATTTTATTCATTTTATTATCATTACTATAATATATTAATTAAAATATTCAAATAAATATATTTAAAATGTGTCAGTATTTTTTTAATTGTGTATTAATTTTCAAATAGTTATAACTTCAGTCATATAAAAATTGGTTTAATTTACTATTTAACCCTTAAAATATTATTTTTCCACTTTGATACATACTTTTTGTCCAATTAAATACCTAAAGTATAACAACATTATGATTTTTTCTCCTATAATGGGTAAAAAAATTCAGCAAATAGAAATGCACCATGGGACACATCATCTCTGATTAATTTATGTATATATGCCAATTATTTAAAAATCTCTTAAAATTTATCGATCTATGCTATTTTTGAAAAGAGAAAGGAAAATGCGCCACACGTCCTACAGGACGTGTTTTCACTGCCACATCAATGAAAACACACATTGTAGGAAGTGTTTTCCTTTCAACTGTAACTTTTCCAACGGTAACTTTTCCAACGACTAGTAGGGGTCCAACAGCCATAAGAATTCCTATATAAACCCCTCAAACTTTCATTCTTTTCAACTAAATACTCCATACTCATTATTCCTTCCTATATTCTCAATCTTCAATCTTCAATCCTCAATCCCATTTTTCAATTTTATATTTTCAATCTTCAAATTTTAATTTTCAATTTTTAATTTTTAATCCTCAATTATTTTTCAAATTATTTTTTGAATTTTATTATCTTCGATTTTATTATTTTCTTATAAATTTTAAATGGTAAATCAACTTATTCGTTTGGATGACAAGCATATTGTAACACCCCCTAACCCCAAACCATCGCCGGAACAGAGTTACGAGGCATTACCGGACCTATCAGACAACTTACGAATAATTCACAATTAAAATAACATTCATAGTATAATTTAATAACAAAATCCATATAAAGGACTCTCAAAGCCCAAAACATATATAAAAAAACGGAACTTGTTCGAATATTCTAATTTTTTTTATAATTTTTGAAAAATTTCGACAGCCTTTCTGCTTATTTTTACATAATACCCCTTGCAAATTTAAAACAAAAAACAACCAATACCAATGTTTCAACCAAAGATTTTATTCCTTAGAACACTGTTGACACCATTTTTTTGGATGAAAACGGGGTCGACTTGGGTTTTGAAAAATGAAAACGAAAACGGGAGTCGCCACCAATCCTTTTTTGATAAGGTGTGATCGGGTCACCTTGAAAAGTGGTTGTTTTTAATAAACGGTTTGATTTTATTAAAACAACAAGTTTGGTCCACAAAATTCAGAAAAACGAGTTCGGGAGTCGGTTACGCACGAGGAAGGATTAGCACCCTCGATACGCCCAAAATTGGTACCTCGTTGATTACTTAATGTCTTGGTGTCGAAAATTGAGAACTTTGAAGAATTTTAAAAAAATACGATCATTGTATTAAAACGTTGAAAATTTTCAGGAAAAAGGGGTATATTTCACGTTATTCGAGAAAGAGAATCATATCCAGTAAGTTAGGACACAATGTCTCGAATTCCCGATACGCGAATGAAAAATGCTTATTTAAAAAGATATTTAACTATCTTGGATTAAAAAAGGGATCACGACCAGTAAGTTAGGACACGATCCCTTTTTTACTCCCGATATCGTTTAGAAACTTGAGTTTGAAAAGATTCGTGTAATAAAGTTTAAAAGAATATTCAATTGTTTAAATCAAATGAAGAAATCGCGACCCAATACGTTAGGGCACAATTTCTCAAAATATTAAACATTGAATATTGCATTTATTTCGAAAAATCCTCGTCTCGAGAAAACAATGTGTCACATCCAATGCGTTAGGACACAACATATTGAATTCTCGATAACGAGCTTTTTATCATTTTAAAAGAGTAATCTCGATTATTTAAGATCAACGAATAAAGTCGAAACCCAATACGTTAGGGCTCGATTCTCTCGAGGATCCAAAATACCAAATATTACTTATATTTTTAAAATTTCTTTTTTGAAATCTAAATAAAAATGGGCTTAATGGAATGATGATGATAATGTAAGTAAAATAATCACGCAAAACAAAATATACATAAAGAAGACTAATATATAAAACAATTACGTGGGCACAATAGCAAATAATAAATAGATAAAAACTAAAGCAAGAAAAATAATAATAACGGACACGTACATAAATTAATGAAGAAAATAGATAAAAGATATATATGAATTATAGAATATGAAAATATAAGTATTTACATATATATATAAATAGGTTTTAAAAATCAAAATATAAATATGTACATATTTAAAATTATTATATAAAATATATAAATAGGTATATACATATATACGTATGTAAGTTAAAATATGAAAAGCATATACACATATAAAATACATATTTAAAAAGTATGAAGAATATATATATTTATTATAAAAATAAAATACATATATAGACATGTATATGGGTATGTATAAAATTACGAAATAAAAAATATGAGGGTAAGTATATCTATAGATAGATCATAAAAGTATAGATATTATATGTATATATAATATGAAAACGCATATATGTATATATATAACAAAGATTCCAAAAAAATAAAATAAATGAACAACTTAATAATAACAGTAATAATATCATTTTATAAAAAAGAAAAATAAACAATAGCAAAAGGACTAAATTAAACATTGAAACAAGATTCGGGGTTTAAATCACAAATACATAAAATGGGTTTATAAGGGACCGGAATAAAGCGCGCTTAACATGAAAGGGACCTGTTGGGAAATATTCCCTTGCACTGAAACGCTGCGTTTCGACCGAGAGTGGGGCATGGTCTTAGGACCAAATCGAAAAATAAGCTAAATTCACGGGTCGAATTTAAAAAATAATAAAAATGAAAAAAAGGACTAAATTAAAATAAGCATAAACGAAAAAGGATCTGAGTTGCAAATAACCCACTCAACGAAAACACGCGGATCTCCCTGGAGCGGGTCGGGTTGAAATTCGGGTAAAGGCCAAAATTAAAACGACGCCGTTTTGGCGCCTGAAGCTTAGGCCCAAAACGACGCCGTATGGGCTATGCTATAAATATAATTTTTTTACCCCAAAAATCATTTCAGCCCCATTTTAAAAAAAAAATCTGCCAAACTCTCTCAACTATCTCCATATCCGGCCATAGCTCCGACTAGTGGCCACCGCCGGTCGCCAGTCGCCGGCGCCGGTGCCACCGTAGGCGGCGGCCGGAGGCTAAAAAACGGGCCATTTTCAATTCCTTTCGAAGCCAACCACCTCTAGAGCACAGATAAAACGTCGAATCCCGCAAAAGGTGCACCCAGACCCCCCAAAAAGGAGAAACCTTTCATCTCCTCCTCTTCCCGGCGAGACAAAGGTAAGGTTTCTTTTTATTTTGATTTTTTAGTGTTTCTTACTATTTAGTATAAACAAAAAAAAATATGAACAGAAAATAAAAAACAAATCTAAAAAAACCTTTAAGAAATCTCTTTGTTCTTTATTTCCCAAATGTTTGTGAAGAGAAAAGAAAGGACTCGTTTTTTACAGTGATTAAGCCCCCCCTTTTACATTGCGTTCCATTCGGCTCTTATAGCCAATTACACTACTGTTTTCTGTTCTCTGTTGCTGTTTCTTTTGCTTTTGTTGTTGTTTGCAGGTCTTCTTTTGCAGGCGTTGGAGTGGCTTGCCGTTTTGGTGCAAGGCTTGGCTGGCGGTGGCAGACCTCGGGCGTGGTGCGTGCTAAAGGTGCACATGGGGTAGCAGCGGCGCGAGGGGCGCCAGGAACCCTAGGGTTTCTGGCCATTCCAAAAATTTTTAAGGTTTTGGGCCACCGGGCTTTGTTTCTATAATTGGGCTTGTTGTAATTGTTATTTTGTTTTGTCTGGGTTTGGGTTTCTGTTTTGGGCCCGGGCTAAATTGGGCCTCTACAAACACTACTAAATCATGCTAAATAAATTGATTTACTACTTTAATTATAAAGGTTTAAGTTAATATAAAAAAAACAAACTAATTCATATCTTTCATTCCATTTCAAGATTTAATACTAAGTTTACTAATTTATAACTTTAAACTAATTTATCATCAAAAAATATCGTAACTATTTACTTACAACCAAGATCATTTAACATTTATATTTACATTTATATATACGACTCGTGTACAATCACCTAGTACATGCCACTTAAACAAAAGGAAGAAATACATCACCAAAATTTATTTTTGTTGGAGTCGAGATCTTTCTGGATGCTAAACTGGACTTTGAACTCTAATGACCTGCACACGGAAACAACCGTACGCAGAGTATTTCATACTCAGTGGTATTACTATAAATTAAACTATTTAATAATAAAATTTCAAACATCGACCATAATCTTTATAAATCACTTAAACTAAATATACATATTTATATATCACTTCACAACTCTTAAATTCATATATATATTACATACTAATTCAATTCATAATTTAACTCATTCGTTCTTGTACTTTTCAATAGTGCCAAATCAATCAATTTCATTTTCAAATTTTTATTTCAATTATTTACCCTATTAACAAGGCTCGGACTCTGACAGATACGTGGATTCCACCCAAACACACCAGAATATCCAACCTAAACACACCCGGAATAATATAAATCCTCCTTAACACACCAATATATCATATCCTCCCAAACACACCAATAAGGCATTAGATGCCTCTTCGGATAAACCGAAGCATATAATAACAGAATCATCTTCTCGGCCGAACTACAAATCTTCTCATCACATCACAAATCCTATGGCATGTCATTTGTATCAAATCTAGTCTGATAAGTTAATAGGGTATTATTTTACTTTTCCAATTTCGAATTCATTTCCACAACAATTTCAAATATTCAAACAATTCAAAACATCTATTCTTTCAATTCACATATAATTCAATATTCACACATATTCTTACTTAATTTCAAATGTTATTACTTTAAATGTCCCATGATTACAATTTCAATATAGCATTTAGTAAATAGTTTAAGTTATAGTAATACAAACCCGGAATATGCGTTTACTCATCAACGATTTTTTCTTTTCCTTTGGATGCCAATGCCTCGTTTTCCTTGTTAGCTACGAAAATAATAATTATTTTCACTATTAATCACAGCATTAAAAAATAATAATAATTAAATTTTATTCAATTCCTACTTATTCCCAATTTAATTCTAACTAAGCTTACTTACTTTTCTAACTTAATTCATACTTCTTTTCTACTTAATTTCTTGCCATATTTAACTCAACTATTCAATATTCATAATTAAACCCTAATTTAAGGCTTTTATAACTTAATCCCAACTATGTAAAACTTATAACTTAGTTTACAATTCAATATTTTTATCTATTCTAACTAGAAATTCTAACAACTAAACCCCTAATTTAACAACTTGTTCAAAATGAATCATGTTCAAAAACCTATGAACTTCCATAACCTCCACTTAATTTCAACAAAACTTTGTTTTAAAGCTTCTAAAACATCAAAATTAAGAGAAAAATGGCTAAATTTAGCATACCAATTAAACTTGAAGCATTAAAATCTCAATTTCCCCTTTTCTTTTCTTTCCCTTTTTCTTCCCCTGTTTTCGTCTCTTTCTCTATTTCTTTTCTGTTCTTCTTTTGTTTCTTTTCTTTTGTTTTACTTAATTACTTTATTTCTTTCATTTTAACTAATAATATTAATAATATATTATTATAAAAATCTTTTACTTATTATTTAAGCATATATTTATTTTTATTACTATTACACTTATCTTTAATCTTTACCATACATTTGTCATCTATTTAGTTTATTTAATATATAATAATATAATAAAATATAATTAATATAATATAATATATTATATGATAAAATAATATATATAAAACATAAAATCTAAGATTTTTATCACTTATGCTGCCTCATTTCTTGTTAATAGCTTAATTGCCATTTTAATCCTTTTTATTTTCTATTAATCTATAATTCAACTTTTACTCCTAATTCAATTTAACCCATTTTTCCTAGTTTCTCTTAATTAAACTAAATTCACCCAATTAATACCTAATTAAGCACTCAACTAAACTCATAATTACTTCAAATAATAATTTTTTTATGACTCAGTTTACTAAGACGGAGGCCCAATAATGTACTTTTCCGATGCTTGTGAATTTTGAGTCATTACACATATCTCCAGCATTCAATTACAAATGGTGAGGAAATTTATTAAATTATTTAAATTTCAGTAGTTAATTATTATGTTACTTAGATTATTTATTTTTTATGTTTATATACTCCGTCTGAAGATCAGATTTTAGAGACGTACATAAACAACTTGCAAAGCTACACCCGAGGTCATTCATGGGCACTTGCGAGATGCAGGCTTTTTATACACAACTCGCATGCTCCGGGGGTGGGGGTGGGGGATTAAATTGGATCCCTCAATCATCATTACTTTGATCTAGAGATGGAGACTGAAGACGCACACATTCCATCTTCCCTGGGGTGAGTGTACAATTACACTCGAGGAAGTCAGTTTACAACTCAATCTACCAATGGATGAGGATGTCGTTTCGAGGCTAGGTGTTATTTTCGATTGGAGTGCAACATGCGAGCAACTACTAGGGAAGGTGTTGAACTAGTTTAAGGGTATTTGGATCAAGATGAGATTGTTGGAGGATAACTTCCAAACTATCGAGGCTTTAATCAACAATGCCCAAAAGGAACAATTCGCACGTGCATTCATTTTGAGATTGATTAGGGGTCTGCTAATGCTAGATAAATCACGTAATCTGGTGCATTTGAGGTGTCTACTACTAGTAGCCAACTTCAAGGAATTGAGACGATTTAGTTAGGGATTAGAGGTGTTGACAATATTGTACCGATAAATGTGTTGAGCGACAATACTGGATAAAGTCAAAATCGGCAATTGCATGCTCCTTTCAATCGTGGACATGGTATCGACTACCATTTTTACGCCCTCAAATGGAACTCCCTCACGAATTCCTACTTGTCATATGGTAAAATTCATTCCACAATATCATTACATTTTTTTTATTTTTCATTGTTGTAATTTTGAAATAACATATTATTTGAATAGGTGGAACAACCCTGCGAGACACAACAGTATACCGATCGAGCTCGAGGATATCTGACTAGCTTTAAATCAAGAAACTGAATAGGAGGTTAGCTTATGAATTTCAAAATTATATAATATGTATTCTAGCACTTAAAATTAAATATTACACACGTTCTAAAAATTATAAATTCGTAATACAGTTTGTATGGATGCCATATGCGAATCTGAGGATTCAAGAATGTGCTCCGGCTGAATTTTTGGCCAATCACAACATTTGGATTGTCAAAGTGCCATTGGTCATTTTTGCAGCAGTCGAGATGCACGAATCCAACCGAGTCATGCGACAGTTTGGGTGTACGCAACATATTCCGTCACCACCCAAGGAGCTCGATGACCTCCACAAGATCGACTTGCGGGGGAGACTCAAGGAAGATTGGCTAACATTCCACAAGAAGTATAGCGAGATGTGGGAGCATAGGTACGATTTCTTGCTAACGCGTAAAACAATTCTCACACCAGAGTTAGCGATGTCTCTGGATTACATGGATTGGTTTAGGCATAATTTCAAGTTGAGGCTAAGACAAGGGCCCACCAATCTTAGGTCAAGAGATGGAGACGCGACGAGATCAAAATCTGCTTCATCTGCATCGAATGACTCGATTATCGTGCAACTCTCGGTCAGTATAGTTCATTTAATTTTTCTTTTAACCTAGTTTTTTCTCACAACCATCACAACACGCACACTCATTCTCCACATCATCACCTTTAGTTCCGGTTTATTTTACACAACTACTATAGGATGCCCAATCATTCTATGCATCAACACATTCAGCACCAGTTTATTTTTCACAAGCACCACAATACGCCCCATCATTCCCTGCATCAACACCTTCTCCAAGGATATATTATGCACGACTGTCACCCACCGTGCCATATTACATGCCGATCTCACTAACAACACTAACGCATCTAGTATTGCCTTCAGTACCCACCTTATATTCGCAATCAGGCCAGTCGATACCATATAGTGTCCCACTAATAATGTCGTAAACACCCATAGCATCGTTGTTCTACCGAGGTGAGTCATCCTCGCAACCACTGACTCTACCCAATGGGATCCACGTTGGGTGGCTAGGACATGATCAGGTTCAACCAATAAGGGAGGAGACGAAGTCAACGATCAACCCCAACATGCATGCCAATGTGAAGTCGAAATCGAGGAGTAGTCACCAAACGCAATAGTGCGACATAACCCCAGGCGTGCCAACCCTCACTCGATTGTGGTACACATTCGAGACACCCATGATGTTGTTATTTTATAATTTTGTAGTTTTTTATATACTTTGTTTTACATCCGATATGTACACTTATTTACAATGTACGAAACAAATTTATTAAATTGGTTTGGTTTGTATGCGATCAAGCTGTGAGTTTAAAATTTACAATTAAAATAACTCGAATAATTTGAATAACATATTTTATATGTAAAATGCTAAAATTTCAAAAAGTAAATTCTAAAAATATATAAAGAAAGTTAAAAATTAAAACTTTCGGAATCATAATTTTAGGGACCGAACTAAGCTAATTAATTATTCAAGTTTGTCATCTTGAACCATTTTTTATTTTGATTTGGAAAAGTTTTCAAATATATATGGTTTCAAATTTATGTGGTATAACATGGAATTGTTATACTGGCACAAGATTTTAACTTGACATGTTTAATTGTTTAATTTTTTAATTTAACTCCACACTTTCACTCGATTCGGTTCAACTCTACTCAAATTTCATTTTACTCGACTCTATTTGGAAAAATTTTAAGTCGAGTTAGGATGATAAAATAGGATTTGTCAACTTAATTAACTTGAATTTTTGTCACTCGATTCGATCGAGTTAGGATGATAAAATAGGACACGTGCAATTTTTACATTTTCCTCTATCAAGCTCATCCCCGAAATCCCAGGTTGCAGGAGCTTAGAAGCAATCAAGTTTTGCAGTTGAAATGGCCTGAAAGAAAACGCTCCTTATAAGGGACGTTTTCATCTAACATGGCCATGAAAACGCTTTCTACAAAATGCGTTTTCAAGTCACATGTTGGACATGTTAGTGGAAAATGCCCCCAGTAGGAAGTGTTTCCATTGCCCTGTCAGATGAAAATGCCCCTTGTAGGAAGCGTTTTCTCTCTGGCCATTTCAACCACCCTAGTTTGATTGCTTCTAACCCTTACAACCTGAGATTCCCAGGATAAATTTTTTTCCATTTATACCCCACCCAACCCCTATATAAATGCTCATTCTTTATCCCCTACTCACCACATCTCAATCTACTCTAAATTGTTTTTTCTTCTTCTTCCGTGTTGAAATTTTCGGGTTTAAAAATTTATTTCTCTCTCGTTTTAACAGAGACATAGTCATAGATTTAAGTTGTGTTCAGGTTCACAGTGATCTCATAGAGCTTGGTAACCTACAAATTTCACTTGTCGTGTGAGTATGATACCATCACCTGAGAAGTCGAATCACTTTGCAACTCGAGGTCCAAGTTGGCGATGATTATACCGTCTCGGGTTGAAGTGTAACTAATGCTTCAAGTTTATAAAGGTTATGTTGTCAAGGGATAGAGCATGAATGGGGCCGTAATTGGCAGTGATAATGCGGGCACGACAAACCAGTCTTCTCATCAGAAGAGCAAGTTTCATAATAGACAAACATAGGTGAGAGGAAGGAAAACACAATGGGTCTTCTAGTACAATCAAGTTATTCGTGTTGTTCATCTCCACTGAAGGCGGTGACCTTGTTAGTATAACTTGGTACACCCCAATGTTGTCACAGGTTATAATAATGGGGTCACTGCCTTCAGTAGTGGTGGATAAGATGCATGCATCACTTTATTAAACTGAAACGCTGCTGTTTTTTTCTTCATTGTATTTATGCTTGAGTTTTATAAAGCAGCCTCTTCTGGTGAGAAACTTGTTGTCGTGCTCGCATAACCATCGTCAACTACGACCCCATTTATGCTCTATCCCTTGATAGCATAACATTTGTAAACTTGAAGCCCTAGTTACACTTCAACCCCAGACTGTATAATCACCGCCAACTGGAACCTTGAGTTGCAACACGATCCGGTTTTCCAGGAGATGGCTCCATACTCACATGGCAAATGAAATTTGTAGGTGACCCAACTCCACAGCACCACAAAAAATTCAAACATTCCTTAAAACTACAATCATGCCTATCTCAAGCATAGATAAAAATAAATCTACAGGATAAAAATAAATCTACAGACTTCTAATTTCTAATTGTAAAAAAGAAATTACCTAAGTGAAAATGCATCATGTAATATATGTTTTCCACTTCTCTATCCAAAAACAGTACAAATCAAAAAAAGTTTAAGATTTCTCAAATAAATTTTTTTTTCCATATATACGTAAATTAACCATCATCTCCATTTTGATAGGAAAAATTTAAACTAAATATTTGTTTAAAACCCAGTCATTCGCTCTCCATTTTTTCCTTTGATCATATCCAATCAAAATCTTTTCTTTCATCCCCTTCCACCAATCTAACTCCCCATAATTTATTTTCTCTTTTCCTCTTTATCTTCCTCACTACAACTCCATCTTCTTTCTGCTTTGTTTGGTCACCAAGAAAATATAAAGCCAGCCAAAGAAACTATTAAAAATGGACTGAAAAATGAAAGAATAATTGTGAGGTTAGCTTACTTTACATTCTCGGTAATAAAATCATTGTGGCATAAAGCAGCGAATAGAATGTTAATACAAACTTCATGCTTTTTAAATTCTCCTATACCTGTAGAAAACCAAATCCATACCCTCTGCATATAGCATGGCTCAAAGAGCTAAAAGTTGTGTAGGAGATGAATTCTCAGACTTGTAAGCGTGATCGTCAATCGAAGTTTTGCTTCTACGAGTCATATAATCAGAATTTGACTTGTTTTAATTGCCATGTAAACCTTTATTTAATATATGCAAATCCACAAAGCATTCAACCAAAACTTTCTTCAGTCTATTCACTCCCTCGCCATCTCTTCGTAATTTCTTTAACAGAAGAATTTTCTTCATTGCTTTTTCGGTTAATCTGCTTAACTTGTCACTGGGAAAACTAATTTAATTTTACACTAATTCCTCACATACATATACCTCTAATTAATAGCAATAAAGCAAAACCTATATTTTACGTGCATTGGTGGGGTTAGCTTATCGAGTGGCGTGAATTCCTTAAATATCCCAATTTTTAGGAAAAATTACGAGAGAATGCCATTTCTTTTAAATTTTATTGCAATAGGTTGATTTTGGAGATAAAGTGTGAAAACGAATCCAATTGGACACATTTTCAGTGGATTTTACAAGAAAACGTTTTCAATTGAATGTGTTTTCAGCTTTGGTTAGATGGTTAAATGTTAGTGTTTTAATTCTTGAATTTCGATTTTGATTATTTTCCTATTCACATTTATATTTTTATTTCATGTTGCTTCAAGCTTTTATTTTAATTAATATTTTTAACATATTAGCTCTTTTTTAGATGGTTAGATAATTGTGTTTGAGGTTCCATTATTTTTATAAGCATATTATGTATTTTTTTCATGTTGTTTCAAGCTTTTTATATTTTTAATTAAAATACATTAATATGCTTATAAAAATAATAGAACCTCAAACTCAAGGATGTAGTTTCAATTATTTAACCATCTAAATAAAAAAGGGCTAATATGTTAAAATATTAATTAAAAAACTTGAAGCAACATGAAATAAAAAAACATAAATTTGAGTAGGAGAGAAATTGAACTCAAGACTCTAAGATGTAATTGTAACTATCTAACCATTGAAGTAACTAATATATTAAAAATTAATTAAAAATTTAAAAAGCTTGAAACAACATAAAATAAAAATTACAAATGTGAGTAGGAAAAGAATCAAACCCCAGACTCAAGGATAAAAATATTAATATTTAACCATCTAACCAAAGCTGAAAGCACATCCAATTAGAAGCGTTTTCCTGTAAAATCAATTGAAAATACATTCAGTTTAACACGTTTTTACACACTCTCTCTAAAATAGACTTATTTCAATAAATTTAAAAAAAGAAAGGCTTAATCTCATGATTTTCCCCAAAAACCAAAATACAAAATATTACCATAATTAGAAAATTTTCGTTTTAAATAATAACAGGTAATATGTTTGAAGGTATGCATTTATCCTACTTAGAATAAAATAAAGCAATCTAAGTTGGAACCATCTTTCGGGTCCCGACAAGCATGCTCTCACTTGAACCCTTCTTAGAAGATCAAGGTCGGTCGGCGGTGCACCCGCGAGGGATCCCGCCAATCAGCTTCCTTGCGCCTTACGGGTTTTCTAGCTTAATATTCAGCTTCTTCTGAGTGAGGAGGTACTTGAGGCTTTTGTGATCAGTGTAAATGATACACTTCTCACCGTACAAGTAATGCCTCCAGATTTTCAGTGCGAAAACCATTGAGATTAATGGTATAAAATATATGGTATGTTTTAAGTTCAATGCTATGAAACTAATAGTAGAATATATACATGAATATGAAGTTCTAAAGTAAGATTCAATTTTTATTTTCATGTTTAGGGGAATGTATGTGAATGAATGCAATATTATATATTTGTTATATAATAATTTTTTAACAAGGTTATGGTTCTTAGGAAATAGACCACGGACTATCATCTCCACGTTGGATTATATTTATTTCTAGAATTCTTATAACATTATTAAAATAAAATGGGAGGGGTACAACACGAGGACTTCCCAAGAGGTCAGCCATCCTAGTACTACTCTCGCCCAAGCACGCTTAACTGCGGAGTTCTGATGGGATCCGGTGTTTTGAACCAAGTGATATTCGAGTTGTTGGTTCAAAGGCACCGTTGGGATGTCGAGAGAAGCATTTGAACAATTGTAGGCGAGAAATCCTTTGAGCCAAATGCATCATAGGGAACCTAACGAGTTGATTGAGTGTTGTATGGAGTCAATGGTGACTCGAACGTGAAAAAAACACACCTAGAAGGGGGTATCGTGATATCAAAGCATGAAAGTCATGATACCCCTAACAGTGTTAAAACGACAAGAATTGGTACAAGCCTAAGCATCATCAACAACAATTGTTAGTGGATTAAGTGAAGGACAAATGGGCTAATATAGTGTGTAGGACACCATTTTAGGCCAAGGAACATAAGGGACGACTTCAATGTCGCGACACCAGTATGCAGTGTTGCAACACCCAACTTCGAGGCGAAAACCCGCAAAGGGTGCTTTGAGACCAAAGGGGTTTTGAGTTGAAAACCCGAAAAGGGCGGCTCAAATTTTGCATAATGCAGCGGCTGTATTCTCCTTCATCACATCCTGTAAAATTTTGTTAGAAAAATGTAGATGTAACTGTGTTAATGCCTTTCGATCTTTATGTCACTTCTCTTCCTCCGTCAATGTTGAAATAAAATGGGAGGGGTGCAACACGAGGACTTCCCAGGAGGTCACCCATCCTAGTACTACTCTCGCCCAAGCATGCTTAACTGCGGAGTTCTGATGGAATCCGGTGCATTAGTGCTGGTATGATGGCACCTGTCACCCATAAAGGCTCTGCCTTAGGGTTGTAGTTGTCGTTTTACATTTGCGAGCCTTGGTCCAAATAAATTAGTAGTTTATTATGAAAGTGAGGCTTTAAGGTTGTATCATTAGTTAATATAAGTTGATTAAGAATGTAATTTAATGGCTTTAACTATCTCGAGGCATAAGCTATAACTTTGCCTTCCTGCATCAAAACATAGCCCAAACCTTTCAAAGATGCATCGCTAAAAATAACAAATTCTTTACCCGTCTCTGGCTGAACTAGTATTGGAGCTTCGGTCAAAAAGGCTTTCAACGACAAAGCCTACAAAAAGGATGCCCCCTATCGAACCAAAGACAATATTGGTGCAAACAATACCAATAAGCCGAGTGGTGAATCAAATAATGGTAAGAATGAGGTCGTGACCAATCGAACTCGAGATGGGAATTAAAAGAGACACCTGAAGGTGTTGTCTCTTCCATAAAAATCACGGAGATGACTTGGAACAAAATTGGAACAAAATTGTTTATAAACTAGCATCCAAAGGACACCGACTCACAAACTAAGCCAGATACTATGAGTAGAACAATCGGTTTGGATAACTCCGGCCTTATCGGTCTTCAACGACAAATAATGAAAGGCAAGTTATTTTACTTCATCCTAGCTTTGTGAAATTGCTCCGACTTTTGATACTGAGTTTCCGAGCAGAGCAAGATGAGGGTCTCGAGGTGCCGATGGTGCTCGAGGCTCCCGCACATCTGAGCCACCAAGGTGCTGATGCGGCTCGAGGCTCTCGCACATCCTAGCACCAAGGTGCCGATGCGGCTCGAGGCTCCCGCACATCCGAGCCACCAAGGTGCCGGCCACCAGTTGATAAGATCAGAAAATAAGGGGATGAAGAATTTCGGGCTACTAAAGACGATGATGCAGAGAAAGCAGAATTTTGGCTCGAGAATACTATCAGAGTTTTTGACGAATAGCTCACACTAAGTGTGCTAACATATAACCGTAGTCTGTCAATTCCTTTACATATATGCTCATACGAGCTATGAATAAGTATGCTCACATGAGTTGTGAAAATTGGCCTGCTCACACGACCTGTGGGTCAGAACGTTATGAAACCTGAGGATTAGTATATAATAGATATATCATTATTTTTTGTTTAGATAATTAAGCACCAGCTATGTTTAGCAATTAACTTCTGTCAGGCTAGTTCAATTTTTAATAATCAACTTTCAATCCGAGCTGAGAACTTCCTTTTTAATAACCATGTTTTTGGCCAATTTTGAATGAAACTATATTTTGGTGAGTTTAAATTGACTCTCTTAATTCTTCAAAGCTCAAGTTGACTTATCTATCACTAGTGGCGTCAATCTGACTTTGTTTGAACTTATCACCATAAGGTGTGGCGTTCATCACAATACCGAAGGTTCCTATTTTGCTAAATATTAAGAAATTCACCCTATCGAGTGACGATGGAATTGCAGTGGAAAAATGAGAAAATAAAAATAAATTATGAAACGTGGGGGAGTTTGATTGATGGAAGGAAATGAAGAAAAAGACTTTGCTTGATGATGAAATGAAAGAAATGGAGAGAGTCAGTTTTTAACAAATAATATATATATATATATATATATATATATATTAATTTTTAAATTTTTTATTTATTTCTTAAGTTACTTACTGAGCGACCCCAATAATCAATTTTCTGCATTCGTAAGCTCATTAAAAATTTTAATTTTAATATAATCGATAATAATGCTTTTAAAAGATTTTCACTAAAAATAAAAAGAGTAGATCACGTCCCACATTTGTATGCTTTAAGTATTTATTTAAGTAAAAAAATTAGGTAATAAAATAGAAAAACGATATATTTTAAGGGTTAAGTCGTGAATTAAGTTTATAATATTTAATCTATTGTTTTTAATAGGTATAATGTATTGTTACAATAATTTATTTTACTGCTTTTTATCTAAATACGTATTTTATTTTTAATTTTAAATTTATAGTTACAATATTTAATTTCACCACTATAATAATTAATTTTTTGATTTTAATTTTATCAAAATGAATGTCAATGTCCTTCCAAATGAATGCTTAATACGTTCATGACACAAGTATTAACGTTGAATATTGTATGTGAGTTGGTTTGCCTGTATTAAATCACATAATTATGCAGCATATAAACCTAATTGAACTCATTTATTATATTATTCATGTTTAAACAAATCAGTTATATCTAAATGTGATATCTGTTGTCTATCATGTCATATGATTTATATAATATACGCCTCAATGTAACACAATTTAGAATTCAATGCTTGAGTAATTCCTAACCTATTCTTTTTGAAAAAGATTTTAACTTGTTAGGGAAAATTCGTTTATTTTATCAACGGGATTATATAATTCGAATAAAAAAAAATGGTTGATAAGTTTCGTCATCATAACAAAGACTTCAACCTAACATTAGTAGAACATTATGAAATATTAACGACCGACTTTGTTACAACTCAAGCACGACATAGCTGAAGTGATTGCAAGCATTTAACACGATAAGGAAATTAACCCTAGATGGTCCAAAGCGGCAGGCTAAATCGGCAAACGAACCAAGCATCCACCAAGTTAAAGAGGACCGCGACAAAACCATTCCTAAAATCACTTGCAAAAGCAAGATTATATGCATAAGTAAGACTAAAAAACTTGTACAATACAAGACAAAAAACTTCCAAAAGTGAAGATTTATTAAACAATGAAAAAGAAACAAAAAAAAACTTGTAATACTTAAGACAACACGAGTCCAAATCGATTCGTGAAATCATTTATTATTTTGAAATACTCTCAAAACATAAGCATATTAAGAAGCCGACAAAGAGCCACCATTTGAGTATCTACGACCAACCCACTTTTCAAGAAAAAGTGTTGGTGGTCAGTGGAGGTTCAGTGGCAACAAACTGAGAATATAACCACAAAACAAATCTGTAGACTAAAAAAAAAAGGCATGTGGAGTGAATGAGGACAAAGAAAGAGAGGGTTGATGGGAGAAAGGGAGAAAAATGTAGGCGATAGCCAGCCCAAGAATAGCACTATTGCTAGACAAAACAAAGGAGAAAAGCAGCCTTAAAAAAACTGATGTGTTCTTTTTTTTTAATATTTTACTATATCTCTATACGACACTTATCAACTCTCTGACTTTGCTTGTACCAAATAATTTTCTTATATATTTTTGTATCATTCCTATTCGGTAATATATTTTTTAAAATTTTGTAAATTTTGGATATGAGATTTGATCCAAATTTTCTCAAAGGTGTAGTGGGCTGGACTTTAAACTCCAAAATTTTTGGTAGGTGAAACAGAGGATTGAGGAAGACGTCAGAATATTTTGGGCTACACCCTTTAAATGAGGATCTATCTGAAAAGCCCAGAGCAAACTTTTTTCATCAATTATTTTAAGCTCCCACATCAAGAAAGCTACCCTACGTGGTCACAAATATAAAGTCACCATTCTTTATAAAAGTCACATTTTATGATAATAACCAGATTTGTTATAAAATTATTTTTTATTTTTATTTTACCATTTATAATAGAATTTTATCTCAAATTTAGTAAAATTACTTTTATTCTGAAGTGAAATAAAATAAAATATTATTTTAATAAAATGCTTAAATTTTATATTAAAAACTACTAATCATATTTTATAAAATAAAATAAATTTTAATAAATAAAATTACATTTGTAAATTTTATTAAAAATATAGTCTAAATCTCTCTAATTAATATTATTAATATATTATAATTTTTAAAATAAAATATAATTTAAATTTCAAATATTGTTATAAGTGTACAACAATCACATTTCTATACCATCTAAAATTTTAACATATAAAAAGAATTTACGTACCTCTTTATCCGAAAATTGCTACTTGTGAAATCAAATGTTAGAAGCCCTAAAAGTTGAACCTATCATGGCACAAATCTTTTTTTGTCATAGTCCAATGGTAATTATGAAAACCTAACCAAAATGAGGGCTTAGTTAAGTGTATATTCTCCCTCCTAATAGAATTTCAATAACTAGACCAACTAACAAAAAATAAACTATGGCCATAACTAAGTAGCCATATTATCAAATTTCACCTGTAAAAGATTGTAACCAATATCAATAACGTCAAACTTGTGGTTGGTATTCCATAGACCTTGAAAATGCAAGATCAAAAGAATCTTTCAACTCCTAATAGCCTCCTTGTTGAGGGGGAAATAAGAAAAGGCGGTGGAAGACAACGGTTAACATGGTAATGAGTGGCTGAGAGTCGCATGGTAAGAAAAGGCGGTGTTAGATCTTGAGACGTAGCCTTTGCCTATCTTGTCATGTAACCTGCTAGATAGATGGTGCTGTGAATGATGTATAGAATAAGTCATGGGCTGGTATAACAATAATGAAGCAAACGCCCATAGTTAATATTTCTCTTGAAAGACCATGGGCTCAATCACTTTCTTGTGTGGCCCAACTCCATTCCAAAATGTACAAATAATATTTAGTATTATAACCAAAAAAATTGTCACTAAAGGTAGTTTTGTTTCGTGTCAAAAATTTTACGGAAAATATTTTCAATTTTTTTTATGTTTGTTTCATATAAAATATGATGGTCAACATAAAATTACCCCATTATTCACGTAAAATGTTTTATCAAATTTTTTCAGTAAGACATTTTTCAAATTGACAAGGCTCTGTTTATCAAAATGTCTTCGGACATTTTCCAATCGACGTTAACTACAAATTAACATAAAACATATAAAACTATAATAATCAACCAATTCATATTTAATTATCAATTTATACAAATTTTGCAATTTATTCAATTTTGTCCCTAAAATTGAGACTAACATAACATTCCATTTCAAGCTTCAAATTGAATTACGATTCCACTATTATACATTAGGGACCTCCTATTTCTTATTTTTACAGTCAATTTTATATTTTATTCAGTTTAGCCTCTAATGTACGAAACTATCAATTAAGCTTTACAATCTAATCATTTCTCACATCTAAGCTTAAAATCTATCAATTTAACACCTAAAACTTCAATAAATCAACAATGACAACTTTCTAAAACTTTAACAAGTTTACAAATTAGGACATGAACTAGCTAAATCAAGCTCTCATGACCTCAGATCTATAATAATTACAAGAAAATAACCAATGACTTACTTGAATTTTGAAGTTAAAAGCTTGGAGCCCTAAGAATGGTGTCCCCCTATTTGTCTTCATGTTTTACAATTTTTACAATTTTACCATAGATCTGAGCCCCTGTATTCTACTAATTGAATAGTAATAAATTAGCTTTTATTTGATATTTATTCTACTATTTTTTGAAGCTAATTTATTATTATTCAAACAAATTTTATAGTCATCACGTAGTGTACAACTAATTATGCACTTGGGTAATTTTATTAATTTATGTTATGTAGTACTAATTGAAGTTTGAAAGCTAATTCATTATTCAATCTTTGTTTTTTTTTATAACACAATCAGAATCATCTATTCACTTTGGTTGTTTTCAATTTATGATTATTAATATTCTAGCTTAATAATTGAGTAATATTATATATTTAATTTGATGTATTTATTTATAAATAAATCATTGCAATATATGTAAAATAATGTAAAATAAAATTATAAATATAAAATAAACTTAATTAAACAATAAAAGATAAGAAAATCTCAAATGTATGTTTGTTTCATTGAAAACAATTTTTATGAACTATTTTTAGGAAATCGCCAAACAATGAAAATATTTTACATGATTCATACAAAGACTAGAAAATATTAGCTTTTCTTGAAAAGTAAGTCATTTTCCAAAATCAATTTGAGTGAAACAAATGGAGCCAAATAAAGAAGAGAAAAGGTAAATGTGTCATGACAATTCTTGTACTATACTTTTGATTCGGTAAAATTGTATCTTCAAACTTTTTAATTTAAATATTAAGTAAATTGATCCTCTAAAAAAATGAAGCAATTTAATTTCTGTCAATTTTAAAAGTGAGCATCTAAAAATAATTAATAACGATGTTAATATTTTTCATCATTTTATCTTACATGATAAAAGAAAAATAAAATCTATTAATAAATAGGAAATCCAAGTTTCAAATTCTTATTGGCCCATTAAAAAATTAAAAATAGATAAAAACTTTCAAAAACATTTTAATAAATTTTGCGTAACCTCCCCACCCCAACCTAGTGTCACGGACTTAGATTTTTTGCCTCGCAATTCGTACAATCTTAGGCGATCCTTTCGTTTCAAACACGTCTAAGTCAGTCTAACCACCAAAAAATAGAGGATTTACAAAGAATTCCTCCAAGGCACTAATTTATATAGCAAAAGCAACACAAATAAACAGAAAGCTCAAAAGAACAGAATAGCTACAGAAAATAATGCACGAGAGGTGTTTGAGTAAATGCTCTCACTTTAGTATTCACAACTAAAGAATGGAATATAATGGATGATTTACAAGTGAGGAGAAGGCTCTCTATTTATGGTTGAGCTCCCCCAAATCCAACGGTCTAGCTATATTTACATTGACGAAAAAGATTAAGTCTATCCCTACAATCAAGGGATTACAAGATTACATAATCAAATATTATCATATATGATTCCCCTTAATCTTCTAATATTAGTTTCCCTATTTACCAAGATAATCTATGTATCCATATATGCATCATTGGGCCACCCAAGCTTTAAATGGATAGGCTTTTCCATCAGTTCTTTGAATCAGTCCAACTCTAGTGGGTCAAATGATCCCCATCTAACCGATAAACCTCATTGGGACTCATTTTGTGCAATGGTCACAGACTCATTCTCCCCCACCCATTCTCGCAAC
Source organism: Gossypium raimondii (assembly GCF_025698545.1). NCBI lineage: Eukaryota > Viridiplantae > Streptophyta > Magnoliopsida > Malvales > Malvaceae > Gossypium > Gossypium raimondii. The sequence continues at coordinate 33,970,768 of NC_068571.1, read as the reverse complement.
GCCTTCATTGCGCTTTCAAAATGGCACTGACTTGATTCGCCTTGACACTTTCTCGCCGCTTTAGCTCCTTCCTAACTAATCTCACTATTGGGCCGTTCTGAAACATTTGCCTTGACTTTCATCGCCTCTTAGCTCAATCCGTCCCACTTATTGGTACATCTCGTTAGCAAGAAGCTACGGTTCTCACTTGCCTATATTCTGACTCGCTTCGATCGGAATCCTCTTGATTCTCCCAACGAGGCTTCGAATTGCCCACAACCCCTCGGACTCCTTGCTTAAGAACTTTGAAAATGCCCTTACGTTCTTGACAAGTCAACAAATTAGAATTCAAAACTACCAAAGTGTTCGAAATGTGCCTTACTCGCAACATTTACTCGACTTAACTGTCTAATTTGCATCGCTACTTTGCCCTCAAAGTCCGATGCACAACCCACCTTACTTAAAGGTGTTAGTTCCATTGATGAATCTATAGGCCTCATATCGGTCTTATGCTCTACTAGCATTTCTAAAAGGGCTTTCATAGCACCGTTCTAATAAGTTAATGCTCCTCCCATACGAAACATCCTTGACTAGCTGGATTGATGACAACGTCTTGGTCTCAACCATGATATCTCGATTCATTGGCACAATTATTTATAATAAAAAACTATTAACTATATGAATTTGATCGGCCCAAGGAAAAAGAACTGCTTTAATCCTGTCAAAATTTTTTAAGTCAAGCACAAAATTGTAACCATCAAACTGGGTTACCTCAAAATCTTCATTGCCTTTTCATTCGCCAATTTGTATCTCCATGCCCCGAGTTACTCCCACAGTTGAGGCCTCCTCATAATTTACTGCATTAATCTTATTTGATTTTTTAATCGAGAGACCAAGTTTCCTCGCAGCTTTTCTTTATATAAACAAGCCCGATACTCTTGTATCAACAAGAGCACTCCTCTTCTGGCATGCAATGTTAATGTCTACAAACATCAACCCTTCTTTGTCAATCTTCCTTGTAGGAATGAGTACCATTGAATTAAAATTTGATGCCTTCTCATCAGACTTCGCTTCCTTTCCTTTACTGGCCATGGACTGCTTAACTCTTTCTGGACAGTTCCGCTTCCTATGCGAACCACTACAAGAGAAGTATTTCGCTGACTTCTTCTCGCTATCATTAGTCATATTGGCGTTGTCTCTACTCACAATCGCACTAAGCTTCATGGGTGCTTCCTCCAGCTCATCATTCCCTTTGATAGTAAAAAACAAAGATATCTTTGGGTAGTTCTTCATTATGTGAGGTCCATTACAACGGTAACATCTCATCTTGCTCTTATTCTTTTTCAGGTTGTTGGGTCTCCACTTCCCATTTTGTGGTTTTCCATTACCACCATCTCTACAACTATCATTACCACAATTGTTGTGTCCCTCTTCATCATCTTCATGGTCTCTCCCACCATTTTCCTTTCTATTATGCTAGGAAGACTCGAATCTATCTCTTTTCAGAATAAGTTCAACTAAGGACTCCGTTAACATCAAGGTTTTGGTAAGTTTTTGGACTCATCTCCGTTACAACTCTTGCTTCACCCATGGTTTCAACCCATCCATGAAGGACAAAAACTTTTCCTTCTCACTCAAATTAGAAATCCGGAGCATGAATTCACTAAACTCCCGCATATACTCCCTAACTGTGCCTAATTGCGTAAGCCGCTACAACTTTGCTCGAGTTTCATCCTCGACATACTCTAAATAAAAAACGGTGCCCTGAATTCCTTTTAGAACTCCACCCAAGCCCCAATCTTGGTCTCACCACGTCTAACATATGTAGACTTACGACGCCACCATAATAAAGCAACATAAATGAAATACATATCAACAGTATTTACCTTAATAGTATCATCCTCGATGCTCATCACTCGAAAGTACTACTCTATTTCCCAAATAAAATTGTCTACTTCACTTGCGAAACTTAACCCTTTAAACTCTTTTGATTTTGGGCACATCTAGTGCTTTTTGCTTCGGTCTCAAAGCCAACATTCCATTACCCAAGGCAACCTTGTAAATCTTGAGCTCCCTTTTAAGCTCAGCAATCTCTTCCTTTAAGGCTGTCACCAAAGCCTCGAAAGCATCATCCTTTCCCGTCAGCTTGTTTTCCAAGGAGCCAAGAGAATCCCACACATAATCCTTGAGTTTTTCCTTCATAGACTGTAACCCTTCGGTCAGTTCTCTCTCGACTTCTCCAGGTGTCTCCTTCACGTCCCTCATGGACTTCTCGAGCTCGACCACTCGATTTTCCAAAGCTAACAACATGTCCTTCGATTGACTTACTTTTTTAGCCCTCCTACAGGTCATCATTGGCTCACTCTGATCGACAACTTCTTTCAACATCCCAACGATGCCTTTGCAACCCAAGCTTTGATACCAACTGCCACTGACTTAGATTTTTTGCCTCACAATCCGTGCGGCCTTAGGTGATCCTTTTGTTACAAACACGTCTAAGTCAGCTTAACCACCAAACAATTAAGGATTCACAAAAAAATTATCCAATGCACCAATTTATATATCGGAAGCAACACAAATAAAAAGAAGGCTAAAAAAATAGAAGTCACAGAAAACAATGCACGAGAGGTGTTTGAGTAAATGCTCTCACTTCAATATTCACAACTAAAGAATGAAATACAATGGATGAATGTATGATTTAGAAGTGAGGGGGAGGCTCTCTATTTATAGTTGAACTCCCCCAAATCCAACAGTCTAACTACATTTACATTAACGAACGAGATTAAACCTATCCTTACAATCAAAGGATTACAAGATTACATAATCAAATCAAATTTAATATTATCAGATATGATTCCCCTAAATATTCTAAGATTAGTTTCTCTATTTACCAAGGTAGCTTATGTTTCCATATCTGCATCATTGGGCCACCCAGGCTTTTCCATCAGTTCTTTGAATCGGCTCAGCTCTCATGGGTCAAATGATCCCCATCTAACCGATAGACCTCCTTGGGACGCATTTTGTGCAATGGTCATGAGCTTTGAACTACAGCCCGTGACACTAGCTTAAGCTTAAACATTATCTTTCTTCTCACGAACCATTAAAAAATTTCCATGCAAAGCTCTATTTCTTTACTCAAAAATTGAATTTCCTTTTCAATTAAATACTTTCTAGAATTATTAATTTTATTAAACTAGAAATTTAAAAAATAATAATAATAAATAATTAAATCATATAAAAATGAAGGAAGATGATAAAGGAGAAATAAAATAATATTAAAAAATTTTGAGTGCAATATAAAAGACATTGCAATTCTAAAAGAACATGCAAATTTGAACCTTAAAGATAATATTGTTAGGAGAAGCGGTCATGAATTCTAAACATAGACTGTAAAATTGACATTAAGAATATTAAAAAAAAGATACAGATGGAAAGGTAAGGACATGTTTAATTTTCAATTTGACACTTGAATTCCTTATTAGTAATAGATTTTTTTATTTTGCCACATATGGTAAATTTAAGGAAAATGTTAAGATTGTTATTAAATATTATTAGTTGCTCATTTTCAAAATTAATAGGAATTAAAATTTGTTGTTCTTTTAAATAACCAATTTCCTTATTATTAAAATTAGGAGGGACTAGAGAGACCTTTTACTTCTCAATTTCACTTTTGTCTTATTAAAAAAGGGAGTATATTAGTCTTTGATATAATGCCTAGAACTAACCATAACCCTTCCTTAACTCTTAAATAGTAGAATAATATACTTTAACTCATGTCCTTCTACATTAATAAAAATATCAATGTTAATTGAACTAATATTCAATCGGCAAAATAGTAAATAATACTATATATATTAAAGTATCGCATTTGATATAAGTTACATGTGATAAATACTTGAAAAAGAAAAAATTGACATGGAAATGAATTAAAAAAATCAATATTATGAATTAAAAACTCGACCCAAATAATCGAAAAACCCACCCCAAATATTCAATTGACCCAGCTTTTCTCAGCTTAAAACAATCGGAAAAAAAAAACCCTAACCCACGATGACCATTTGAGCTACCGTCGAAGCTAAACCCATCATTGACCTGAAATCACTGGCCATTCACCTTCACCACTGTCAACCTCATTTTGTTGAAAAGTTCCAACACCCCATCTGAAAATTCAATCTCTGAACTTTGAATGCGTAATGGGTTGCTGGTTTCTAGTTAGTGGTGATTTAGTTCTTATTATGAAGTTTTAGTTGTCTTTCTTTTGAGTCAAACTTTTTTTTTTCTTTGATGAGTATAGAAAGAAATGATTAATGGTGAAATAAAAAGTGACTAGTGATCAAAGTGGTTTCAATATTTTTTATCATTATAACGTTGAGAGAGGAAGAAAGGATGAGCTCATGTTATATGATGCAAGATAAAAATTTTAATCATTGTCCCAAATAAGCCATGAAAAGTATTTTCGATACAAGGTTTCATTTTTGTTAGGATGTAAATCTCCAGTGTCTTGATTAACGAAATAAATGAAAGACAACAAATTGTTTTTAAAGAAATACTGTGTGGGTAATGGGTAAATTAATAATAGGTTAATAAAAATATATAAAATATTTCCTTTTATCCTACTCGTCATTCATTTCCATGTTACTTATACTAATATATATATGAAAAAGCCCAACCACCATTTAATGGCAAAAATAATGAAAAATTACTTTAGTCATTCAGAGGGATAAGAATATTATTGAGAAAAGGATTTTTAGGAATTCCAACAAAATAATCCTCGTCTCTTGTATCATTACACTATTTCCCCACCTTTTGTGAACCCTAACATCATGATTGCTTGACCTGAATATGAATTCTATTCACTCAGGTAAAGCAAATGTTTGATGGGGTATTTCTACCTTATTACATGCAAGGCTGTAATAGGCATTCTTTGAGTCCTAAGAATGGCTATTACGGGTGTTTAGGTTCATAAAAAACACAAGTCGCCAACCCAACAGAAAAGGATGGAGGAAGGAAAGAAAAGGAGGTTGGCGCTATCACTGGAGACAGCGATGCTGGAACACAACTCACTTGAGAAAATAATAAAAAATTTAAACATCATAAGAATCACCAAGTCTCTTAAAACACAAACTCCCATCTGGTGTTAATCAATAGTTATGGGGTCTTGAAGATATGATATCACAATTTTTGAAAGCCATTTGTGCAAAGAGGGAGAAATCTTTAGATGATTCATATCTTAAATTTTTGTGAAAAGGATAGTCAAATGTATTTTTAGATGTTTTCTGGAAACAGATGATAAAGAAGATGAACAAATATGATAAAGGAGAAAGTGGTGTAAAAAAATTAGTGAGAAGGACGTTTGGGGGAATAATGAAGAGAGAAGATTTAACATAATTTAAGCATTTGGAATTAATAGAGTTGATTTAAGCATTTTAAAACAAAGTATTACTATTTTTCTAAATTTCCTACATCTATTAGAGTATTTGAAATAAATAGAGTTGATTTACGCATTTCAAAATAATTTAATTAAATTATTATTTTTCTAAATTTTAGTAATTAATTATCCTTTTAACTGTTATCAACATGACATATATTTCTATTTTTTTAAAATGAATTAATAGAGTAAAACTTTTGAAATCTTTGGAGTTAATGGGGTGATTTAGGTATTTTAAAAGAATTTAATTGAAATTTTAAATTTTAGCATTAGATAAAAATTATTCCATCAGTTATTATTAAAAGTTTCAGATTTTATATAATTTGATTAATCTAAAAATAACTTTATTATTTTTACTATATTTACAAATTATTATTACATTTTCTATATCTATATGCTATCGCAATTTTGGTAACTAAAATAAACATTTTCATTATTCCATTGTCTCCTCCCAAAAATAGGTCTAGAAAAATAGGAGTAAAATTAAATTTTTATTTTTTTAAAGCATAAGCTATGAAAAATTTAGAAGGATTTAAAATCATTTTGTTAAAAAATTAATAAGAATGAATTTGTTGGTTCAATAGTAAAGTATTAGCCTTAGGTCCCAAGGTTGAAACCCCTAGTAAGCATTTAGCTAAAATATTTTATTTTCTCATTTTTAACCCATAAAATGTCGAATTTACAAAATCACCAAGCCCAAAGTTTTTTTCAATTTAATCCTTAATTCAAATTAAACCCTAATTTTAAAATAACTCTTAATCCTGTTACAACTAGGACAAAGGAGTTTATAAATATCTAAAGTTTTTCAAACCCTAGAATTTTATTCAACAAAATTTTCAAGAACAAACCCCCAAGTTCTTCTTCTTCTGCTTCACTAACACCAAATCAACTTTTAAACAAAAGGAGTCAAAGTTTTCAAAATCATCCCTCTCCCTCAAGTGGATCTTCAACCTCCTCTTCCAAATTAAAGTTTTTTTTGTTTTCTCAAATCAGGTGTGAGATCTAAACCTAAATCTTTGTGTATAATTGAAAATATTAGGAAGTAGAGAAATTAGCAGGTGTGAACCCCCTAGTAGAAGAGAACCCCCTATATGAAGCGAGCCCCTGAATATGTTAGGACTCATACTGATTTGTATGGTTTATTACTATGCTATGAATTGTATGATTTATCGTTTTACAATTATATATAATGATTTATAAGTTAGACTCATACTCAACTGTTGTAAGCTCACTCCCCCTTTTCTTTACCTTCAAGTAACACAGAAAATTAGGACTTGTGATGGCATCGGAGGACCGTCGGATTAGCAAGTTTGTTTTAATTATTATTATTATTTTAAAGCTCTTATTAAAGTTTTCTTTATTCCTTTTTACTACGGGTTGTCATTATTAATTATTTCTCACTTTTATATATTAGGTAAAATAGACTAACTCATTTATTTTAAAGCATGATATTTAGTTAATACTCTGATAATTGCATGCTATTTTGGTTTAGAAAACTACCATTTTAAATATATTTTTTTTGCTGCTTTTCTAGACACTTAAAGATTTTGATAAAATCTTTCCTCGAAAACCTTAATCGTTTTTTTTTTAAAATGACACAATAATAATGTAATTGAATCACTAAGTAAAGCCGACCTAAAAATTAATGAATGTTTTCTTAAAAACAAAAGTGTGATTCCCTTTCAAAACAACACAAGTAAAAAGAGTTGCTTTACAGGATCACTTCGGTGATCAAATGTAACACCTTCGACTTAGCTGAAACTCCTAGGTCAAGTCGGGGGTGTTATATTAAGTGGTACCAAAGTCAAGTTTTTCTATACACGATTTTGAACTTTTGAAGGAGTTTACATGAATAGGAGTAAGCTGTTTTCATGATATAATAAGCTTTTACTAAAAACTAGTTCGAGGAAATTCGAGGCCAAGTACTGTAGGATACTTTCTAAGTAGTAGAAAAACTTTAGATAGATAGGAAGCATAAACTGAAAACTCGAATTAAGTACTAATTTCTTGAAATAATAGAAATATCATAATGAACACTCAAGGCAGACGTAGTAGGGATAGACCTCGTAAGGCTACACTCGTGGAACCGTCCATAGTTTAGGGAGAAAATCCAACCCAGGAATACGTAGAAAACTCTACCGTCAATGATAACGAAGGTTGCAATAATGAAGATGTGTGAATGGGAAATCAGAACAATGGAACCATGGGAGACGATGCTGTGACACAAGCTATGCTAAGAGCTCTCTGAAGGGTCATCGGATCGGGTAATGGAAACAGAAAGACGGTCATCAAAAGACTCAAATCGAATGGGGTCGAATTGTTCAAAGGAGTCGTAAAAAAAACTCCTATTATAGCGAAATACTGGATGGAAACAACAAAAAGAATTCTGGAGGACCTAGGCTACACTTTAGAGCAAAAGTTAAAAGAAGTCGTGTCCCTACTGAAAGACGAGGCATATAGATGGTGGCAAGTCATTGTTAGGGGAACACTTGTGGAACGAATAACTTGGAATTATTTCCAATAGGCTTTTTATAAAAAGTATGTGAGTCCTTTTTATGTTGAAACCCGCAGACATGAGTTCATAAAATTAAAACAGGGAGATATGTATTTTATTAAAACTATGTTAGATATCACTTTTCCACCACATTATTACGTAAATGAGATTTGAAAAACTTATAAATAAAAAATCACTCTCCGCAAAGTTAATCATGAAAACCAACTGATTTTTGAAAGATATTGTAACTTTTGAGAACACACTAAATTTTCTACTAAAATTAAGCAAAAGTTTTAAATTGACTGTTTATAAAACTTCGTTAGTTTACTAGGTCATTTCGGTGGCTAATGTAATCTTTTGAATTCGAGCTTCACATTTAGGTCGGGTTGGGGAGGTTACATGATATTTATTTTTCTTCTTATTTTTATTAGTAATCGTATTATCAACTTCTTTTTTGGTCATGTATTATCAATTGCTTTTTTAGATTAACATGATACACATGATGATTTAATTTTAGTTTTTGTTACTTGTTTAGAAATTATTTTTATCATACTTACAAGTTCTTATAATAATTAATATTTTAAAAAATATAAATCATTTAACTATGTGATTACAATTTGTATTATCAAACATGATATAAAAATTACGATATAATTACATTTGTCTATCAAAAACATCTAAAAAATTACAATTTTTTTATAAATACATGATAGTATAATAAATTAAATTGTATTATCCAAACAAATCCTAAAATCAGTGGCGAAACTAGAGGGCTAATAGGGGCCCTGCCCCTTAAAATGAAAAATTTTTCATATGGCCCTTTAAAATTTTTAAAATTTTAAATTAGTAAAGGTAAAATTATACTTTACCCCCTAAAATATTAAAAAATTAATTTAATTTTTTAAAAATTATAAAGATATAATCTATTAACATAATGAAATTATATTTTTTATTGTAAAAATTATAACTTAATTTCGAGCCTAAAAAAATTTTCAGATTTCACCCCGCCTAAAATATCCTATTCGATATTCATGGATCCCTAGTATGGAGTTGAAGGTATAGAGGTTGCATAGCACTGTGCAGTCAACCAAACACGCTGTTATTTCCCTATTCTAATCTCATCGATTTTATTCTATTCCAACAAACCCAATGTGTTATGAACGGAGAGAAGAATGATCTGTAGTAGAAAAATAAATAAATAAAATGAGCTGAAATGTGCTTACCACATTAATAAATACACTTTACAGAAGTCGTACATATCCATTGATGAAAGCCCTGAATGAGTGTGGAGGCTAGAAGGTCAGCTCTTCTGCATTATTTATTTTATTAACCATGATTAGGCCACTTGCAGTTGTGATTACATAAATTTAAAACCAATGATATGATTGATTATTCGTTGTGAAGCCCCAAAAAGAAAAGAAAAGCACATGGTTCCATCACGTGCCGTCTGACACTGACATCATCATATCCGGCCACTTCCCCTCTTCCCAATGTTCCCAACATTCAGACATCACGTGTTCTATTTTATACCCGTTCCTCCCATCTTCGTTTACCAACTCTCCCAAATTGCATGCAGAAGTGGATGCTCTCCAATTGGCTAAAGATGAAATTAAGCAAAGCAAAAACATTTGAGTAGCATTGAATAAAAGAGCATAACTCAGTTGCAAGGAAAGCTCTCTTATAAAGCTGAACATGACTATTTAACTAATTTGGTCCTAAGTTAGAAACGAACTCACATCAATTGCCGATCAAAGGAAATAATGGTAATTCACGATTCGTGTGAAAGAAAAAGGATGTGAGTACACTTGCTCACCAAAATGCCCCTTGTATTACATAATCCGATTTTTGGTTTGCCTCCATGGGAAATTGCTTGCCTTCATATTCGCTCAATCATATTTTATCATTGGATAAAATAAATAATTATAATTATTATATCTTTATTGAGTTTGAGTTTAGGATTTAAAGTTTATATCACATTTCAAGTTTTGGGTTTAAATAAAATTATTAGTATTTATTAATCAATGTATTGTCCTCAATATTTTGAGTTTAGAATTTATGGTTTAAGGTTTATATTAAATTTTTAAGTTTTAGATTTTAAATTTTGATTTTAAATTTATGTTTAAATAAAGTTATTTCTATTTATTTAAAAGTACTCTATTATTTTAATTTCATCAATGAAGGTGTCGTGTTGTTATTGTTCACTTGCTGTGCATGAGATTCATGCACTCACAATACATCATATTTTTATGTTTCAAATTTAATGTTGTTGTAGAATGAATGCATGGATTAAATTTTTAATAGGTTTGGTTTTGGTTTTCAAAATTAAATTTGATGGTTCAAATTTCAATATTTTAAAGGTTTAAGTGTTAAAATTTATTCTTTAAAATGATAAAAGTTTAATCAAATATTTAATTGATAACTGCAATAAAATAAGCTCTTAATTAAAAGTTTGCAATCAATTGACACATTGAACCGACTATGAAAAAATTGATGTCACAATTCACATGACATTTGGCATGAAAAGATACTAACATGAGGAACTTAATTTATTTTTAATTATTCTACAATGGCTTAATTGATTTTTAATTATTTAACCTTATTAAAATATTATAAAAGTAGAAAATTATAAAATTATAGAATAACTATAAAAATTATAAAAATATTATACAAAATTACAAAAATATAAAATTATTAATATATTATGAAAAATATGCAAATATTATAAAAACTAGAATTATAATTTTTTTATAAAGTATATAAAATTGATAAAAAAAATTGTAAAAAATTATAAAACTATATAATTTATCTTTTGTTATTTGAAGGTTTGAAGTATTTGGTTTTTGTAATAAGAAAATGAAGAGCTTGAAGTGTAATGGTGATCGAACTTGTATGGGTGTTGGGGGCTTGAGAGACAATGAGTTTAGTGTTTGGTGGCTTAAGGTGAGTGATGAGTAATGGTTTTGGTTGAGAAGAGGTGATGCAAGAGAAGTTGAAAAGGATGAATTGAGGTATGATATAGGTAATCTATGAGGGAAAAGAAAAGGGAGCAGTAATTTTCTGTTAAAATATTGTAAAAATTATTTAAAATATTATGAAATTTTCAAAATAATAAAATAGAAAGTTATAGAAAATTTTATATAAAATATGTAAAATATTTAATGTTTTTAATAATTTAAAACATACTAATGCTTTTATGATTTTAATAAATTTTAAATAATTTTATATCATTTTAATATAATTTTCTATGACTTTTATAGGATTTTTTAATAATTTTCTGATAATTTGTTTTATTATAATTTCTAAAATCATTTTAATACTAAAGTCAACATTTTTTTCATGCCAAATGTCACATTTGTTGCCATGTGATCACTTTTCCACACTAGTTACTAAATAATCATTTTTCCATATCAGTTGCCATGTCATCACTTAACAACCCATAAAGGGCTTTGACAAAAATTATATTCAAGGACTCAATTAATTACTAACTTTTGATTAAGTATTTAATTAGTCTAAATTTTAATTAGGGCTTAATTGATTTTTAAATTTTTATAGGTACTTAAAGCCTATTATAATTTATTATATATTATGGGTTAACTCCACTAAAATGTCTCTAAAGTTTAAATTTTAAATTAGTCTCTAAATTTTAAAACATTCTAGTTAAGTTCTTAAAGTATAAATATTATATCAATCGGTCTCTATATCAGTCTAACTATCAATTTAAGCATTAAATGCCAATTCAAATCTAACAAGAAGTATACGTAAAATATGTGGACAAATTGTAAACATGTGTGACATGGACAACCAAGATCTAACCTCGTATGTATGTATGTATGTATGTATGCATGTATGTATGAGTTTAGAGAACTATTCTTTTGGTGAATAACAAACTGATAAATTAAACACTATTAACTAGAAATAATCAGCGGATTCTCTACAAATAGCTATAGCCCTTCAATCCTATCGAAAGCTAGTTTAGCGATACCATCTACTTCTATGTTCTCTTCTTTAGGAATATGTTCAAATTCTCAAATATTTGTTTCCAACAGAAGTTGATGAATACGTTTGAATAGTGCTGAATGAAATGTTTTTGAAAATGCTTCCTAAATTTCTTGAACAACCTCCAAACTGTCCGTCCGAATCAAAACTCTATCGTACTGTCATCTGAAGAAGAGTCGAGTCATCTAGAATACCCCAGAACTTAGCGTTAAAAACAAAACATTGGCCCAACCGTCTAAATTAACATTTATTATATTATTAACTTAACATTTTAATAACTTTTGAACGGAAGAAAATAACTTTCATTATTTATTGTATTACTAAATTAATATTTTAATAATAATTTATTAATATATCACTAATTATTATGTGGTAATAATAAAAGTAATATTAATTAACTATTAATTTATTGATTATAATTGGATAAATTAAAATAATCAAAATCCTTAGGTATATGATACATCCATATTACATGTATTATTAATTATTATATAACAACAAAATAATCTAATCATCCATGTAGTTTTTAATTTTCACCTTTATTTTCAAATAAATATGATATATGGTTACTAATATGAAATAATAATTATAATTATTTTGCTAATAGTATTTTATATAAAATATAAAAATAATTTTAGTTATAGTTATTTTATTAATAAATTTTTCATATTGTTAGTTGTCATTTATTTTGACTTTGAATCCATATTATTAAATTATACTTATTAAATCGATTAACACTTAAAAGTGTTAAAATTAAGATTTAGCACTATAAATAGATATATTATCAATACATTTCATTTAAGTAGCATTTAAAAATTATGTGGAGAAAATGAATTTTATCATTATTTAATAGATTTTGTATTTTACTTAAAAAGTCTTTGATTATTATTTGATATTAGTAATATTTTTGTTGTGAAGTTGAATGGAGAAACAAAAGTCAAAATGCAATTAATTGCATTGGAAATTAAACAAGTAAGAATAAAACCTCTTTGATAGAAGATGATGATGAGAATAATAAATTGAAGAAGAATATTATATTTATTTTCAAATTAAATTATTTTTTAATTATTTTGACGAAGTTGATTCGTCTTAATATAGTTTTATTTTGATTTTTTAGGAATTTGGGTTTTAAATTTTATCTAATTTATTGCAAATGATTTATTTTAAAATTTTAAAATTTAATTATGGTTTCTATTTCGGTAATTGTTTAAATTTGATTAAATGATAATGTTTTAGAATTAAATAAATTAATAGTTTTACCAATTCTGTAAAATCGCTCCTAATTCATAATGTTGTGTGTTACAATGTATTGACTGATCAAAATTTATAATTTCATTTTATAGAAATTATAATTTTATTTCAATATAATATAGTAGATAATTTTTTTATCAAAAAGCTATAAGTGAAAAATGACAGTTAATTTTTTATCATATAAAATTTACATATCTTTAAATTATTTTAGGCATAATGATAAATTTAACCCTCAACGTGTATATAAATATATATATTGGCTCTTATTCTTTTTGAATTAAATTTGGCAATTAACTTTTCAAAAAGAGTTAAATTGTTGTTTTTAACGAAAATACTGACTAACGCTAATTTTTCATGATATTGGCATAGCATGGCAGTCTAAGTGTACTTCTTATAGACATTACACTATTTGTCGTATATGTCACACCAACAAATAATTTAAAATATAAAATTAGCATGGAGTACATGTGGGTTACCATGTTTGAAAATTTAATGCTTTAATTAGTATTTCTTTTAAAAACATCAATTCGACTCTTTTTAAAAGGTTAAGAGTCAAATTTAGCTCAAAAGAAGAATAAAAGTCAAATTGAAAAAATATGTAAACATTAAGGGCTAAATTTATCATTATACCAATATTTTATTATTATGTTATTAATTGTTAAAAGTTTAAATACATAAAAAAACATTAAATATTTTAATATAAAACACAAAATGTATTTGATAAATTTTAAAATAATAAAATTCAATCTCAATTTATTCTCCAGAAAATGTCAACTTATTTCATCGATAGCTTATTTGATTCCAGTTTTTCTTTATCGTAATTAAGGTATTCACTGCCGGTAATAATGACTAATCTCCTAATTATGGGTGTTATTCAAAAAGGTAAACAAATAGTCATGAAATGTATTCCATTTCCATGAGCATGGACCAAATCACCAACCACATAGTTAAGGGATGAGATGAGAAACCATCACCCTCTCATAGTTGATTCGAATTTCTTAATAGATCTTTCTCTACATTCATGTTCTATGTTGAGTAAATACGATAAAAAATGCTATTAATATAATGTTTAAACTAAAAACTAATTATATTTATTTTATTAATAATATTAATTCAAAAAACACGTTGAAAAATAACTTTATATTTGATCCTACCAAAGCAAAAAATATTACTTAGCTCTTACGGCATAGAAATTATTTATTTCAAAACTCAAACTAATAATATTATTAAATGTATTTATAATATAACTAATTTATTTACATAAGTTTTTCAAATATCAAAATAACATATCGAGTCTTAGCTCAATTAGTAAGGGTATTGTTGTTAATACAGGAGAACGTGGGTTCAAGTACGCTGATTATCTTTCTATTTATGGGTTATAGATAATTTTAGGCATTATATAAATATATATATATATCAAAACAACAAAATTGAAGAGTGGATCTACAACATGTTCATATTTTAAGCATTATATAAATATATTTTTTTATAAATTACGTTTAATAATAATTTTTATATTAATTATATAAAACTAAAATATTTTGTCAAAAATAAAATTAATGTGCACGTGACGTTAAAGAACTAGTGTAATAAAAATATAGTGTGAATAAAACTGAAGACCGTATAATTTTTTATTAAAAAAACCATATAATTTTAACACCACCAATTAAAATTTTGATTTTTATACGATAATATCCAATTATAACACCAAAATTAGAGGGATTTGAATTGATGAGCACACAATCATAGGCAATCATGGACATTGGAGGCTTGCAACGGAGAAATAGTGTTTGCATGGAAAAGTAAACAAATGCCTAGAAGGGTACAAATCATGGCAAAGTGTAGCTTCAATTTCTTCTTGTATTTAGTGTTTTGATTAGACACCCCACACCACTCTCCTTTTCATTATTTGTCTTTGTCTGAGACCTGAAACTTGCTGACACCCCCCGCCCTTCACATTAACCTTTTTCATTTTTCACCAGTTGATGATGATGCTGCACTCAAAGCCACAGGAACACAAAGAAGAAAGCCTCTAATCGTTAAAGAATTTCAATTAAAATATATCTAGTGGAATGTCAGACAATGTCAGTCCGTGGATAAACAAGGCAGAGAAAAATTAAATGCCAACAGATAAAGACAGATAAAAGAAGCCAAAACTCTAGCTTCTAACTCAATTTTATTTTTTCTGGCCATATCGCAAGTACTGTTTTGTGCCAATCTCGTGGATTAATATCAACTGAAATCGGAAAACAATGGCGTTTAGGCCAAGGAAATGTACCCCAAAAGTAGGATAGGAATAGGATATTCAGTAATGAAAATTTATTTCTGTACAGGTAGTAGATGGAAGAAGAGAAAGAGGATGACAAAATTTTCCGGCAGATAACACTAACAATATATATTTGTACAAACAAGGATAACGAACCACAGATTTTTCTGCCGGTAAACATCACAAGAAAATCAGCAGCTGAGTGCCTCATATTTCACTTGGAGTGGACGATTGAACCCAACCTGTGATAATAGATTCCCAACTGCAGCTAGATCCCTGCAAAATACACCTTGAAACACGTTTGTGTTGGAACTAACCGCGTTGGTCTTGCTTTCACTGCGGTTACCCCTGTTATTGCAACCTGATGGATTTGTTGAAGAAGTGGGACTAGTTTCAGGTTCCAATTTAGAGTTACAATACTGGGTTTGCTGCACATGAATTGCTGCCTGTGCTGCTTGTAAAGCAGCTGCAGCTTTCTTCCTTTGCCTCTCAGCCGATTCTTCATCCATAATCGTGGACATAACGCTGGCATAACCTTTCTGAAGCAACCTGTAAAGAAGCAAAGCCGACATCTTGGTTCTGTCTTTAACCGAATCGAGGTCACGCTCATCGGCGAACTCACATCGATCAACGAAGTTGGTAGCTTTCTCTGGTTTGTGTCTTAAACAGAGTAGCAAATGAGCCCTCTCTAATTCAGACCTTGAGCATCCACGCCTTAAACCAATCAAGGCATGGTAATCAACGTTTCCGGTCTCCCCAGAAGCAACCCTTTGTTTCAATTGTTGAATTTTAGTGGTTAATGCACAGAGTTTCCCTGGAATCTCCCTGTATCTCACATTGTGACGCTTCCAGGCTGGACCTGGGAGCTTCCTGTCTCGCAAGATGGAATTGTAAAGCAGTTTCAAGTGTTCAAAGTCGTGCAAACAGTCGGGTAAACAGCGGATGGTTTCCAACAGCGATGCCCTGGTGTCAAGGGCTTGGATGCTAGTTGGATCAAGAGCAAGCGTTTTGTTGCAATCCGAAATTGACTCAGCTATGCGACCTGAGGCCTTGTAGGCGTAGGCTCGATGCAAATAACACTCTGCAAGGAAGCCCTGAGGGGCAGGGCGGCGACCGTCTACTATTTTGGAGAAATGGCGGATGGCTTCGGAGTATAGGCCAGCATCTAAGGCCGCAATGGCAGCAGTTCTACGGCGGATGAGGAGCTTGATGTGGGATAGAAGCTGGGAAATGTTTTCGGATTCGGAGAAAGATGTAGGATTGTGTGGAGGCGTGGAAGGAGGTGTTGTGGCAGCAGAGGAGATGTCTGAAAGGGCAATAGCGGTGGGGAGGGAGAAGCTATCGTCGGACCAACAAATGCTCTCACGGCGGAACGCGGCGGAAGCGAGGCGTTTGCCTGTTTGGAGGAGAACCATGGCGTCCTCCATTAAGCCTAGGTGGCAACATGCTTGGCCTAGAACCAAGTACCTGTACCACAATTTTCAGTTCAATCGAGTTAAACGCATGTTAACTATTATTAATTCAAGCTTCCAATTACCCTAAAATTATTACTATTAAACTTGGGTTGTGAAAATTGACCTCCATTTGCCTTCTTTGTCGCAGCTTTTACACAACCCCGCCATGACTTTCTTCTTCAAGTCCGAAACAGAAAAGCACTTGAAAGATGGGTCACGACTCGATGAGTCAGAGGACGAGTCATTAGAAGGTAAAAGCTTGACTCGCTCCCTGGAGAGCTGGTGAGAGGAGTTATCAGAGGAAACCGAGCCAGAGTCGTCGGTTGAGATTTTGAGACTGGGAATATAGTCTTGAAGCATGTCAACAACATCCCTAAAACGCCTTAGGTAGAGCAAAGATCTCGCTTTGAGTTCAAGAGCAACCTCCAAACGAGGCGAAAGAGCCAAAGCTGCATCAAGAAGATTGAGAGCTGAAGCTACCTCGTTGTGTTCTTGCGTTGCAATGAGGCACCTTGCATCCTTAATGTACTTATCTACAAGCTGCACAGATCAAAGGCAATGAGTTTAAGAAAAAAAATGGAACTTTGTTAAAAGACAGACATAATCCAAGATCGAGGCTTTTAAAGCCCTTCTTTTTCTACCTTTCTATTGGTAAGCCACCAGTGTTTCTTCTGATCATTACCACTCAAACATGGAGACACAGCCATGGGTTGTTTTTGTTCTTTGCTATATCCTTGTTGAGGGAGAATAATCAGAATCAATCAAATCATTAACCTTTCTTTTCCTTTCTTGCTCTCAAAGTATACATATAGAGAGAGAGAGAGCGAAAGGGGATAGAGGGAAATGGGAACTGAATTGGGGGGGGGGGGGGAGAGACTGTATGAGAGGAAAATGGAGGAAAGGGTTGATATTTAAATCTGCAAATGATACAAAGAAAGCGTAGTAAATAAGGGAAAATTGCCAGCTTTGACCTCAGAGAAAGGTTTGATTCTTAAACTTGATAGCTGGCAAGGCACCATACCATTTTAGATTCTCTCTCTTCACTATGCGCTATTATGTGGCTTCTGAAAAACCAAAGTTATAAATTCGATAAACTGGTTTATCCAGTAAATGCATGAATCTAACCGGAAAAATCCGGTGAATCGTCACGGGTCCTCGGGTTCAACTACAAGGTGGTCAGGGGAAAAAGATAAGACGGCAACAAATCCCCCCACCCCAGCCCCCAAAAAGTAAGTTAAAAAGATAGTGTAGAAACCTCTTCTTCCACCACTTATTTATTTTCTGATCGCATTGGAAATGCCTAAAAATCCTCACCTTTTTCTAATTTGTTTTAGAGTGCTTTTCACCACCGAATCGCACGATTTGTCATTAACATTTTAACACGTCATGGTACATTTAAGGCTGGCGGGCGGTGCCGCACTGCTCACCACACATTTCTCATATTAATGCCTGCTACCACCAACACTACTACTCCATGGTGAGCCACTTTGTAGTTCGGAAACTTTAAGGTTTTTCCCTTCACTTACTGTTTTTTCTTCAACGATTTTAATCCTTCAACATTGTTTAATCACCATATTGGACATCAGTTTACTAAAGGAAACATGAGGGATAAAAAGAAGATGACCCTTCTTTCCTAAGCCACATGAAAACAAGAATCATGCTTTATTTTTATTTTTATTTTTATTTTCTTTTGGGGGAGAGGACTTGGTTTTCTTTTAATTTCACCCACATTGATTAATGAATGCAGATGAAGATGGATAGATGTGCCACATGGGTTTGTCTTAAAGGCCATATGATCTCCTTCTCCATCTCTAGCTTTAACTTTTGTTTGCCCCCACAACAAAAAAACAACAGCTCCTGCAATCTCGTGCATCCCCATCCCCATCCCCCTTCTTCGCCATGTCATCCTATGTTGCTCTCCACCTGTCATCCTTCTTTATATATGTGCCCCCACATTACTTGGCTTCCATGTCACCCAAATCTTAAGGCAACCAATTTTTGTACCAATTAAAATGCAATATTATTATTTCCTTTTAAAAGTAGAGCTGTCATGTTAATTAAAGATTTCGGACTAATATCTTTTCATAATCACTTTTATTTATTTATTTTATGGTATGAGATTAATATGTTGAAGCAGGAAACATGTTTGAATAGTGATAACTTTAGGGTTTAAAATATTTGGAGGAGAAATTCTCTCTTTTCTTTTAACAATTTATTGGTAACACAAATTCTTTTATCATCTCATCAATGGTACAATATTTATTATGTATATTAATTAAACTAAGATTTTTATGCAAAATAGGATATAATCATAGATAGAGGAGTTCATAGTGCCATAAGTGATGGGTCTCATTCATCATTTTATAGTATTAAAATAACCCGCTAATCATAATAAATAATATTTTTATCCATTTTTGGAATTAATTTAATTTTGAGATCAATTCCATTAGATTTTTTACATTATTATAAATGGATGTCTCATTTTAGCAATTATTTCTACAGTTAGTAGGTTTTAATATTTAGTGCACCACTTCAGTTTTAATCTACTTTTTGTTAGTTTTGTAAAATTTAATTTCTCCTAGAATCAAAATCATTTTAATATAAACTATTAAGATTTTAAAATTAAACATATATGTTATTGTCGTGTTTTAATTTTATTATATTATTTTAAATTTTAAAATAATTAAAATATTTTAATTAATAAGTACAATTAATTCTTACATAGTACAAATAAAAAAGACTAATTATTAGATATATTATGCATAATAAAAGGAAGATACATAACTAGCACTAATACATGTGTTTAGTCATGTATCTAACACGTGTTCTACAAATAAATTTATGAAATTTATTTTTCATAAATAATTAAACTTATTAGTTTTAAAATTTTATTATATTTTGAGCTTTCATGTTTGAGTTTTACTTTATGTAAATAAATGCAAGGGCGTAGTTAGGGGGCTAGCAGGGGCTCCAACCCCCTCTAAAATAGAAAGTTTTTATTTAAGTCCTTTAAAATTTTTAAAATTTTAAATTAGTAAAGATAAAATTACACTTTAACCCCTTAAAAATGATAAAAATTTGATTTAATCCTTTAAAAATTATAAAGATATAGGCCATTAAAAATGTGAAATTGCATTTTTATTATCGTAAAAATTACAAATTAATTTCGACCCCTAACAAAAAGTTTCTGACTTCACCCCTAAATAGATGGATTCTCCCCCAAAATTATTATAGCTAGTTAGTTTGAGTTGACTTATTCAATTTAGTGCTAATTATTATTGATTTTTACTAATACCCAAATAAAATATTCATTTAATAGCTTAATTATGACCCCAAAAGAGCTCCATCTCAAAATAAAGAAAAGCTCAAGACCTGAAACTTTGCAAAGAGCCTTCACACTAGTGTTAACCCTTAACATGTGTCACACAAATGCTCCTCCTCAAATAGAAAATTCTACACCATTCAAGAATCTCACATCAGTGCTTCTCCCCAAATTTTCTAGCTTCTCCCTTGAATAGGTGGAAACATTTGGTCAAGCCATAAATCAACTATAAATACTAAGTTTTATTCTCACATGTATAACCACACACACACACACACACATTACTATATTATCATTTACAATTTTCCTTCATCGTTACCAGAATATTGACTTAAGCATTGAGAGTGTTTTGGAGCATAAACTCCAACACCTCTTAGCTCACCCATGTCTTGTAGATTATCGGCTACAAAACCCAATTAAGTGGCCACTATAGAGAGCTTTTTGATGGAGAGAGAAAGTGTTGCAAACAAGTGAATGAGATGTACCGAAAGAAGGCGAAGAGAAGGGATGGAGCAGATCCATAACACTGAGTGCAACGACATGTGGTGGTCGATAAGGTGGAGAAAGAGAGATATGGCTGATGATAAGGCTAAACAAAGAAAATAAGTTGAGAGAATTTTAGGGAGAGAGCTTTAAGAATCAAAATGTTAAAGTGCCAAAAGTCCTTTCACCAGTTGTGAAAAGCTCTTATTATAGTGTTTCAAGAATAAAAGCTACAAAGCTGATGATTAATGAGAGTAATGATAGATATTTTCCAGTTACAAAAGTGTTAGTTCTTTCTACTATGAAAGGATTTTGTAGGTGATAGTAAATTGTAAATAAAAAATCACCATGTTTTTGAAAGAATGGAGAAATACTCAATATTACATGAAAAGGCTAAAAGAAAAGCCTCTTAACTACCTCCATGTTTGATCCACCAAGTTAAGCTCTTCGAAACATCCCAAGAGTGAAGATAACCTGAGAACCTTGCCATATTCTAGGGTTACTTCCATTTTTTCTACTTTGTTAAAATGGTACCGTGTGGAACATCTTTCGTGGAACATCTCTTGAAATGCTAGATAATGGTTGTTCTTGGATGAGATTTATTCTTGAATAATGGCTAGTTTGACTTGTTCCAAATGTTAGTTGTTCTCAACATAGTTGTTCTCAATATAGAGATTGTTATGAATAAGAACTATTCTATAATGATGATTTTCTTAGTAGAGCTTGTTCTGAATAATGGCTTTTCGGGAAAAAAAATTGTTCTAAATACAAGTTGTTCCAAAACATAGTTGTTCTAAACATAGTTATTCCTAAAACGTCATTATTCTGAACAAAAGCTATTTCAAACTTTAGTTGTTCTCAACAAGAGTTGTTTTCTAATAACAACTACACTGGATGACAACTTTTCTAACTAAAGCCCTGTTCTGAACATAGCTATTCTTGACAATATAGCACCCCTTACTTGGCTTGATCGTCGAACCTGAGTTACGGGATGCTACTACAGTTATCGAAACATTTCACATTAAAAAACTCAACAAAAATTCATTCAATCCTCATTTCTTAACAATAATGCATGCATGACACGTTATACAAGTAAAATAAAAAACTCAATTGAGCTTACGAATGCTCCAAAGTTTACCCAAGCATGAATATTGACCAAACTGAAAATTTTTCAAAGTTTGAGCAGGGGCATCGATACTCAAGTCCAGTATCAATAACATATTTAATTTCAATGTTTTAAAAGTCAAGTTAGAATACGCAAGTATCGGTACTCAAGTTAGGTATCGTACCATTTTAACATTCTTCCAATTTCAAATTTTGAAAAGAGATAATTTTATCGATACCTTTATATGTATCGTTCCTTGGGAAAATAAATATTTGTACTTCTATGGATATAGATATCAAATTGGCATTCTGTTGATTTAAAATACTGTTCATTTGGTAAAGTGCCGATACTTCATTCAATAGTATCGATAGTTTTTGCCAGAAGGTTAAAAAATCTCATGTTTTGGTACTCTTTCATGATTAAAAAAAAGACTAAACATAATAGACGCCTTAGACACAATACAACCTGCAAAAAGATCAATTTAGACCATGCTAATATATTACAATCATCCATTTCTCACTCTATAATTTCATCATGTTCTAAATCAGTATTCAACATATACATTACCAACACCATTCATACCAACTTATCTATGCTTAATTCAATACATGACAAATTCACTTGCCAACTAAACATACAATTGGCCATTCACAAGATTAATCAACCACTAAGCCTCAATTAGGTACATGAAAACCATATCAACTTAAAATAATCATCACTTACATAAACATTTAATACACTTCACTTTCATCTAATACTTAAGCATTCCATCACCAACCATGTCAAATGTATACCTCAATCATATTTAGCACATAGCCATTATGCATATTTATATACACAACATGCTTCCAAAATCAAGCGTATCACTAATTCAGACTCATAAGTATTCAATGTAAACATATATGCAAAACATCTCCTATATATGCCACATAATCGGGTCCAAAACGATAAAAAAACTATCAAATAGAAGGCTTGATAGTGTAAGCTCCAAAGTAATCCGATCACCCCGTTCCGCAAAAGACAACTAGAAAACATGAAACATAATCGAGTAAGTATTTCAAATGCTTAGTAAGTTCATAGGTTAATAAACAATGAACTCACCTCAATTCACAAATAACAATACAAATAGCTAACTTCGAAACTTTCTTGTTTTCACATTTCATAAACATAAGGTGAGTATATCACAAACACATAATATAACATCTCAATCTATTTCTTAAAAATACAATACAATTTCATTTCGTCAGAACTATCAATTATATATGTATATATACATCATCCATAAAAATTCAATCACTTATATTTAAGTCAATTCACATCCATTCAATTATCTTTTCTTTTAAACCAATTGGCATGACGAACTATGAGTAACATATATGGATACACAGGTAACCACTAATACACACCAAATTGCTCGTTTGAGCGATAACTCCAAACACATTGATAAGTGATAAAAGTAACATAATTTAATCTCGTTCTTAATGCGTTTTTGGATGATTATTTATGTAAATTGGTGAATTTTATGCTTCTAATCCTTTTAATTCTTGTTTCTATACTTAGGAGAGAATTTGGGAGCAAAAGGAGCAAAAAAAATGAGTGAAAATCGGACAAATATAGTGGATTTCAAGAGCCACATAGCTGTGTGCCAGACCGTGTATTTCGCGACTTGCATTCCAAACATGTAGAAAAACGTAATTTTTAGGCTTTCTGGGCATTCAAAAGTCTATAAATACCAAATAGAAGAAGAGAAGAGGGAGCCAACAGAGAATATTAAAGAAAACAACTCAAAAAACACCATTGGAGCTAACTCTGAAGCAGATTTCCATCAAGATTGAAGACCTCATTGTAATTTCTTTTGAAGATTTTATAAGTTTCTTTATTTCTTCTGGTTATTCTGTCTTTAAGATGTTTTTATTCACAATCATGAACTAATTTCCTAGATACCTAGGGAATATAAACCTTATGATGAATTATATTATTTGATTTCTGTTTTACGCGATAAATACTTGATTCTTGTTCTTAGTTATGTGTGCTTATCTCTTGTTTTAATATTTTTGGGATATTAATTCTTGTTTAATGTGCTTAAATCAGAAGAAGGAAAGTCCATGTTTAAGAGTAGGTATAGCATAATTGAGTGGAGTTGCAAGCAATCCTAGAAATAGGATGACCTAAATCTATCGGATTAGAGTCAAATCTAATAGGGTAATCCATAGATCGAGTTAATCCTATAATAGGGGATTTAATTAGAAAGAAATTTCAATTAATTAACTTAGAGTCAGTTGCTCTTACTTTTGAAAGAGATATTAGCATAATTTAGGGATTTCTATGGATCAAGATAACAAGTGGATAGATTTTTTAATTCAGATTCATAATGATAGATGAAGTCTAAATGGACTCTTTCCTGGGTATTATCTCACTTATTGGTTATTATTTAATTATTTTCTTGATTTATTCTCTGTTGAGTTCTTTAGTTAAATTAATTTAGTAATCTTAGTTTAAAACAATCACTCCAAATTGTTGGCTTAATAATAGGAAAACGATAAATACTAACACTTTTAGTCCTCATGGATACGATATCTCTACTCACTGTAGCTATACTATTTATCGATAGGTGCACTTACCTTTTTCGTATTGTTAGTTAGCCTCGGGATACATCACACACGTTAGCACCGAAGTGCTAAGCCCATAGGCATCATCTGTCCTAAGATAATACATCCCTCTAGAACACACTAGGGTCTCCATAGAGACAAGCAATAACAGTGGTCTCCGTAGATATAAGACTCCGTAATCCACAACAAATGTTGGATTCTGATTTAAATAGTGAATTCTCTGTGTGTCAGTATCGTCTCATATCATAAACCGTACATTGCACAAATAACTCTATTAGCATGCCAATTGTATCCTATCCCATCTTAAGTTCATCAGAGCACATGTAACACATTAGTTCATTTCTTTACAATTCAGTCTATTTCTCACCTTTTTGTACTAATTTGCATACAATTCAAATCAGATTCAAATTATATAAATTCATAATTCAAACACATACATTACATATACATATATATCATATGAACTTGTAAAAAAAGCTAACGAGTTGAAGTGTAATGACTAATCAGTAATTTTTCCATTTCCTCAATTATCTATCGGTTGATTCAAATCTTGATCTATATGGTAATTCATTTCAAATTAGAATTTCAATTACCTTAAAACAATTTATTTTATGCATATGGCGTTCCATTTCATTTTACAAAATTCCTTAAAGTTTTACATTTTATTCAATTTAGTCCTTAAAACCAAAACTATCATAACTTTCACATTTGAGCACCATTTTACAATTCAATTTTACAATTTATTCATTTTAGCCCCTATACTCAAAAGTTAGCATTTAACTTTACAAATTACTCCATTTTTCATTTCTAAGCTTATCAACTAACATATTAACACAAAAAACTTCCAAAATCATCAATGACAATATATACAATCTTTAACAATTTCAAAAATTGACACACGAGTTAGCTAAATCGAGTTTCAACAATCACAAAAATATAAAATTCATGAAAAACGGGCTTTGGGAGACTTACCATGCAAGGCTGAGCCTTTAAACTCTCCCAAGCTCTCTTTCAATAGTGGAATCCAATGGAAGGGGAAGATGAACATACTATCTTCTCTTTCACTCCACCTTTAACTAATTGTTTTCTTTTAATTATTGTTATTAATTTTAAATTATACTAATTTTAACACATTTTAATTCACTAAAGTCTACCCAATTGTCCACAATTATAAAATATGGAATAATTGCCACTTAAATCCTCAAAAAATTACCATTTGAGCCTTTTTAACTAATAAAAATCAATAGCGATTAACTTTTAGAATTTTTATGATTTAGTCTTTGTACCTTAATTACTAACTGTTCAAAAAAAATTACAGGATCGAAATTCAATATAACTTTATAATAGACTCGTAAATATTAATAAACAATATTCACTAATTCGAATATCAGAAAATGGTGTTCCGAAACTACTGTTTCTGGCACCACTAGAAACGGGCTGTTATAGATAGTTATTCTTAAACAACAATTGTTTTGAATAATAACTATTCTAAACAAGAGTTGTTGCTCCAGAAAAGATATTAAGTGAATCGAAAATGCTAATTGTTTCACGCTTAGTAGTACAATATTTTGAAATATAATATCATTAATCTTAAGAAAGTGATAAAATGTTAGTAGCCAAAACTAAGTATCCATAGCCACAAAACTAAATCTACTTTACTTTCCAAACTCAACAAAAATGACATCAACAATTGATACCTTCTATGGGAAATGAGCAAATATTCATGACTCAATCCCCTTGCAGTTATTTCATATTATTCTTTGGGTTTCATCTCTCTTATTTTATTTGGAATTTCCTCTGATGTTCTTTTTGGGGTTCTATATTGCTTATTTTATTTTTAGGTTTCTTATTTATTAACTTTTTCTATTTTTGGGGTTCTTGAACTCAACAAATCTCATATTTATTTTTGGGCTTTTTTGTTTCTTATATATTAACTTTCAACTTCTAGTACCTCAAATTCAAGCTTTGGCTTTGTTTTCGTTTCTTCCAATTCTCCGCAGTTTACTATATATAGCTTATTACAGCCCAATTATGTTATGTTTTTGGGTGCACATATCTTTACATATTCCTACAACTTTGTGCACACATTACAACTCTAGTATCTTTTGCAACTATGCTTTGCAAATCTTACTTTGTAGCCTCTTTAGATTTGTTTTGCAAACCCCATTCTACAACTTTTGTAACTTTGCTTTATAGATTATGCTATGCAACCTCCACAGCTTTATTCAATAGTTATGTTATGTTGGTTTATTTCTTTTCTTCGGAACTCGCACCACAGCCTCTACAACTTAGCCTTGTAGATTTATTATCTTTGTTTTTTCTCTTATACTATTTTGGTACTCATCTCTACTTTATAGTCTTTGCAACTTTACGTTGTAAATATCTTATTTTGATATTTTCTAGCTTTTTGTAGTTCTCTTCAACTTCCTATAACCTCTATATTCTTGCAACTTTCTACACATATGTTATGTTGATTTCCTCAAGCTTCTCTTGACTTATTGTAGCTTTGAATTTTTACCATGATTTTTCGAGTTTTTATAGCTTATAATGTTGCTTTACTCATAATTCTACAACTCAAATTCTATATTTTGTAGTTTAGATTCCATGGTGACAATTCTATAACACAATGATTCAATGGCCATGACTCTACAACCATGATTCTGTAGCTCCAATGATGCAATCTTCATATCAAGTGAAGTTTCTTTAAGCTCCCTACAACTTCGGCTTTGTTATCTTTTTGTAACATCATGCAAATTTGACTCTCTTTTTTTGTGTACATATGGTCTAATATGCAATCTGTGTAGCTCTATCCTACAATTTATACCTAATATAGCTTATTGTAGCTTTATACATCATCTTTAGCTGCATACATGTTGCCTTCTACAACTTTATACAGTTTCTTGCATTTTATTTTTGGGCACATATATGCTTTCTACAACTTCTATAGCTTCTTGCAACTTTGCTCTATAAATTTCGCTCCATATCATAAATTCCCACTCCACAAATGACAAAATCTTGCTTTACGCAACCTAGACATTTGCTACACATAGCACATTAAAGCTTTATGTAAGTAACATACCTGCACTTAAGTAACAAATACAAGCCCCCTGCTTATCCACAAAATGCTTCGACAACAATAACACTTAGAACTTAACTTCAACAAAATTCTCTCAAGGGATATAAAAATCCTTCAAAGGATATAATTATGCCAAAAAAATTGGCCTCTATAAAGTACTCCAACCATAGGGTTAGAACTTCTACTTTGGCTTCTACAATTATCACATCAAATCACATAACTTGGTGGAACAAAAATGCTACTACTCAATAGTAAAATCTGGCTCTCAAATAATTCATTAAGCACAAATTCTCTAAATGATGCAACTAAATTTTCAACGCTTTCCACATCCTTTTTTTAATCCTTAATTTGTTCATTTAGTGGTACATTTTGCTTGCCTTGGTCTTCCACAGGTCACTTTGAAACATGTTTCAAACCGGTAAGGAAAGGAGACTATCCATTTAATATCCCATCTAAGGCCCAAAGGAGCTCTATCTCAAAATAAAGCAAAAGCTCACATAACTTAAAACTTTGCAAAGATCTTATACACTAGTGTTAACCACTAATTCATGGCACACAAATGCTCTTCTTCGTATAACACACAGAAGATTTTACACCATTCAAGAAACTCACATGAGTGAGAGATGCTAATAGCTCTTAACGACTAAGATTATTACCTTGGTTAAAAATCACCAAAATAATGGATTTGGGTAGTCAACAAGTAGCATTTGGTTAGCCTCCAAATAAACTATAGATATTAAGTTTTATTCTCATTACATGTAGGACCCCTTTCACACATACTTTTACTCTATTATTATATACAATCTTATTTCCTCTCTACCAAAATATTAACGTAAAGTTAGAGAGTGTCTTAGAGTACAAACTTTGGCACCTCTTAACTCACCCATATCTTGTAGATTACCGACTACAAAACCTAGTTCAATGGCACATAACCCAACTTATTCCATTTTTCAAGCTCAACAAAAGAAACATCAACAATTCTAATTATAATTATCGATATAGTTATAACTTTGAAATAAAATCAAATAAAATTTTTCTTTAAAAATACAAATAAACGTTTAAATAACTCATTATAATTTAATTTTAGTATGATAGGATTAATATTTTGAATTCTTCTAATAATGCTCTCAAATCATAACATTCAATCTAGAAAAACAATAAAAAAGAATAATGGTCCCGCGTATGACTAATGGAATTCTGTGATATAACTTATAATGAAATGAAATATATATTAAAAGAATTCTTCAAAAAAAAATACATATTAAAAGAATAATGAATGTAATCTTCTTAGTCATAATAATTGGAGTAATGTGTTTTTTATTTTGGTGAATTACAATAACAGATTAAAGTTTAAACAATAAATACGATTAGTGCGATTCAAATCTAGATCATACCGTTAACCATTAAGCCATAATATGGGGTTCTAATATTTAATAAGGCTAACCATGAATTACACAAAATCAAATTTAAGATTCTTTTCTCTATTAAATAATGCCCTTCTCATAACGTATTTGCAAATTGGCTTACATTTATTTGTCGAGATTCAAATAATTAATTAAAAAGTATAATTTTAATTATAAATAAAGGCTATTTAAATATTTTTATATTTTTATATTTTAGGTAAATAATTTAAAATTAAACTTGAATGATAATTATTGATTTTAATAGATCGAGAAACACAATAGGATGGAATTAAAACACCATTTAAATAACATAATTTAATATTAAAATTAGAACAACGAAATGATACTAAGATAAATTGTTTAAAAACATGAAGACTTTTTTTCTCTCTAAGTTGAACACATTAAATTGGTAATATTTTCTAATCTGGTCCCTAAATTTTTTTTTCATATTAGTTCCAAAATTTTACAGTTGTTCTCCATTTTGATCCACGAACTTAAATTTTATTAAGATGTACTGACATGACACTCTAAGATTATATGATGTCAACACCAAAATTTTTAAATATATATAACCTAAAAAATATGATTTTATAATTTCTTTTAAAAAATCAAGTTATGACATGACATAACTTAATGTAATTTAAGTTCAAGGACCAAATTAAGAAAAGTTACCAAAATTGAGACTAATGTAGACTAAAAAATTAAGAACCTAATTATAAGAATTTGTCAAATTTAGAGACTAACTATAACATTATTCCTATAATTAATGCATGATATAAACACAAAATTAGATGAATAATAAAATAAAGACACTATCAAAGAAATGAATATATAAAAAATATAAATTATTAATGCATAAAATTTATATATTCATATCAATAAATCTAAAATATTTTACTAATATACCATTCGGTAACTTATATTTGATTTTAGTGTTAAATTTGTTATCCGAGCTTTTTGTCCTAAATTTGTATTCAAGTTTGGTTTTAATGTTCAATTTGTATCGGAATTAAACAAAATTATGTGATCCAATAAATTTGACATTGTGCTCTAGTAAAAAGACATAGGCACGTAATTGAGGCAAGAAAAATCAGATATCAAATTAAACATTGAAGTCAAACTTAGATACTTGTATGAGACCAAAAAAAATTCAAGTATCAATTTGAAAAAATTAAGGTACTAAATTAAATATTGAAGCCAAACTTAGATACTAAATTAAGAAAAAAAATTTAAATACCAAAATAAACATTCAAACTAAATATAAGTACCAAATAATCTATTTTTCTTCCTTTTCTTCATTCCTTTGTACTCTTTCTTTCTTTTCTCACCCACCGTCCCATGCTAAAAATGAAAAAGCCAGATGTTTAAAATCTCAGGCCTCACATCTACAGTGTCCTATGTTGACTAAATGATACAAATATTTGAACTCTGTTTGAAGGTTGTAAATATATACATCTGTACTAACATTGTTACAACTCGATGATTTTGGACCACAAGAAAATGACCATTAATACATCTTATCACCCAAATAATTTAGGGGAAAAAAAGATAGGGATTGTTTGGGGGTTAAATTTAACATTTGATATCATTTCCTTTTGCTATTTTATTTCCAATTTAATCGATTCAGACCATAATTCTTTTTATTTACAATAATAATAAAATTTTAAGCCTGTTTAATTTCAAATAAAAACAAAATTGTTGCATTGAATTTATGGGGTCGACAAAGTTTTGGTCATTTATGAATCAATTGAAGTTGCCTTTTAGATCATCAAGAAGTATTATTTTTCTTTTTTGGTACATTAGAAATTAGGGAAGAGGAATGCCATTGTCAGGATTTGAATTTTTAACTTAAATGCCAACGCAGTGCTCTTAATCACCAGCTCTTTCAGGTTGTTGGTCCTTTAACTACAAATTTTTTTTTTTATTTTACCCATTCATTTAATATTTCATTTATTTTAATCCTTAAATTTGCGCTATTTATCGAATCATCTTAAAATAGATGAAAAAAAATTAAATATACTAACTTTGCTAATGTGACATACATATAGATTGCCATGTGGATGCCACATAACAAATGAATTAATTTTAAAATTATTTTAAAAAATTAAAATTTATTAAAATCATTAAAACAAATAATTTTTAATATTTAAAAGTTAAATAAATTCTAACGTGGATTGCCACTTCAATAAAGTTAACATATAGTGCAACTTTAAAGGCTAATGTGAAAAGTTAAAATATAATTTCTTGTAAAGTTGGAAGGCTAAAGAAATCATTACGCCTAATATTTACTATTATTGTGGTAGGTATATGTATGTTTATAATTTGATTCCTATATTTTAAATATACTCTAAATTATATTTAAATTAATATTTAATACCTAATTTGACAACTAGACCAATGCCGTAGAAGTAACATCGTTGGATATAAGAAAAACTGAAAGGTCCTACAAGAAAAAAATAAAGACTCATGTTAGCTTTTGCCGTTGGTGTTGAATGTTTTGTTGGTCCCAAAAGCAAGGGACCATCGAACCCAAGGGACAAGTCAAGGTGTAGTAAAAGGGGTTGGGTTGCTTTCGAAAACATGGTTGCCACGCCAATGCATGCAGCTCTTGTACAGCTAGGTTGGGACCCTCTTATCTGCACGGAATTCAGGGCATCCACTTCCAGTGTTTTCTCTTAAGGTAGAGACCCTTTTTTTGCCTAGCAGATGCCAGCAGCAGCCTCTACTACTGTTTCATATTCCCCTTGGGTATATTTAATTAATTTTATTATGTATGTATATGAATGAATCTTAACTAACCAGCACTAATCAGTTTTGCTCTGGGGTAGGTATCTTATGAAGTGCATGCTTGTTTTTATGCATGAAAATGGGCCATCAATCAATTATTGGTTGGCTATTATTTCACTATTTTTCTACACTAATTAAAGGGAATTGTTGATAGCATTTTCAAAATTGGAGCCAACAACTTATCATGTACCCTTTTACACGTGCCGTGTCTCACCATTCTTTATAAATGGAATTGAATATAACAATTGTTATATTCAACTTTTAAACTTTTTTTTTTGAGTTTATTAATGTATTTATTAGAGCCAGCTTAAAGTTTTGATTAATGTAGTTGAGCATTGTTCGTTTTTGTTGAGGAAATAATTGACTGTTCTAGGTAAAAGTATTATGGAAGTCTTTGTAGTAGAAGTTAAATTGTATTTTGCTTTTCAACTTAAAAATAAATAAATTAGTCATTGTATGTCGATTAAAGAGTAAATTGATCATTTTGTTATAATTTATGCAATATTAGGGTTTTGATTTACGTAGTATCAAGTTCATAAAGTATTTGCATATGGAATCATGAACCTAGTTTGAAGAATATATGATTTTCATATAATCTCACGAGTTAAATTAATTACCTATTGAATTTCTTCTGCATCTTATGATTTAATCCTTTACGACATTGTTATAACATGTTTTTGGATGTTATTGATAAAGTTTTGTGGTTGGAAGTTTTGCTATCAATATGGGCGCATGATTATTATTATTATTATTTTGAGGGAAGCAAACCAAATTTATTAACAAAAAAAAAAAGAAGAGAAATCGAACCATAGAAGGGCAAAATCTAATCTCGAGCCAGCAAGCTCACCCATACACCTTGTCCTAAAGTCCTCATCCTTATGATTTGAAACAGTGACAATATCAGAAATAATAAGAGATTGAATATTTGTGAAAGAACATCCCTGTAACACCTTGATACTTGACCCAATTATCGGGTCCGAGCTACTAGGTGCCACATTCGTTTAAAGAGCAACTACAATCAAATTACATCTGATATATGTGATTAAACGAATAATTTCATGAAAGATATGCATATAATATGATATACATTCATTTTTGGGCCTCATACGAGCTTATGAAAGCTCTAAAACTAACTCGAGGTCGAATTGGGACTAGTTTGTAACATTTGTAAATTTTGAGTTGTCGTCGCGACGTCAGGGGTTCTTCGTTGCGACGTAACTCACTGAGTAGGCCTTGTAGCAATGTGGAGAGACGCCGTTGCAATGTGAATTATAAGTCATTTCTCGTCGTGATGTTGGGTGCTCATTGTCGCGACGTGACAAATCGTTTTAACAAAAATCAACCTGGTACAAGTTCAAGTGACCTGAAAACCTACATTTATACTTCCTCAAAGCCAATTCAACAACATTCCAAATTCATTCAAGCCAAAATATATCAAAATTTATACTTCAAAATAACGTTAATCTGTCGAAATATAACTTCGACTATTTATAATACAAAATTGACCAAAAACTTAGGTACTTGCGACATTTGGTTAAAAAGTACATTACAAACTTTACTGAGTCAAAAATCAATCTTCAGATGTTGGAATGAATCCTCGATATTCCGAGGACCACCTAACCTACGTACGGAGAAAATAAACCGTACTCTGAGCAACAGGGCTTAGTGGCAGATATACAATCCAAAGTATATAACATAAGCATTAACAATTCAACTCAAAACCTATTCATCTATTTCTATATGCACATATCATCCATTTACTTACAATTTGTAATCATCAAGCCTTGTATCATCAACCTAAACACATTATTAGCATAAAACACACACCAAATCATCTCAATTCAAATACAACATGTATGAACTACTCTCTTACTTATAATTAGCCACAATTCAAACATACCAATTATAAGTATTTTCATAATATAACACTTATAATATCACATATTTACCTCGTTTCTGAAGTCTTCTGACTCATTCATAATTGTTTTGGCCCCCAAGCTCGATTGCATTTGATTTGCATTTTTTATCTCCCACAAATTAATGTATCAAATTGGGCCATGGTTGTCACTTAACAAGCTTGATTTCAAGTGTTTTTAGTGTTTTTTTAGTAGTTTTACGTAATTTTAGTTTTTACAAATAGATTTGTGAAATCACCTCTTTTTCCTCGTTTTCAATCCAAAATGACAAATTATTCCATTGGGGACCCTAATGTGTGTTTGAGTGTTGTAGGAACATGTAGGCGACCCAAATGGAGTGTAATTCATGCCAAAAGCAGTGGTATTGCGATATCGAAACTATTGTATCGAATACCATCGATAGACTCAAAATGGAAAAGATTTAGGACCAAGCTATAGTGTATCGCGATATCCCCTTAAGGTATCATGATGACCACCTCGAGAGAACTCCCCTTGTGTATTCTGACTAGGGTATCACGATAACCTCACCTGGGTATCGCGATATCCTTATCGTGTGAGGACAAAAAATAACATTAGGGGCAGAGTTTGTCTGCTCAAAGCACCAATCGGAAGCCATCGTTTAAGGACACTTTAGGCAACATTTTTGGGTCAGAAATCAACTATTAAAAGCCATTATTGGTTGAGAAAAATTGAGGAGGCTGTAGTTTAAGTTTAGAAAGCTCTTTACTTTAGATTTTCTTTCATATGTTAGTCTATTTTTAAAGTAGTTTTCTTTTCCATAGCTTAGGGTTTACTTTTCTTGCAAATTTTCTTGTTCTTCTTAGTGTTAGTGTAATGCCCCAAAATTTCTAATTTTGTTATTGTGAAAATATGACACAAATATCTGTCAATTTTAGTGGTTATGTGTTCTGTGAGTGTTTGGGAGGTCCCAAGTTCAAGCCTTTGCTTGGGCAAATTTTGGTATTTTGAATGAATTAGGCCTTACCCTTGTTCAGTAGGCTTTTATTTGATTGTTGGGTAAATTACATCAGAATGGGTTTGCTGATCTAGTGGTTAAATGGTGTGTTATTATGGTAGAGGTCTTATGTTCAAATCCGCAGGTAAGGGTATTTTTTCTTGCTCAGATTTCGGGATAGAGTTGTATAATAGGGAGATTCTGAGTAGTGGATGTGTAGTGGGAATTAGGGGAGAAGATTAAGGGAATTTGGGGGTTATCGAGATTTTATTTTATTTTTTCCCATAACCGAATTTTGACTCTCTTTTGCAAAAGATAATTCTTCCATATTTTCTTCTCCCTCTCCTCTTGCCGAAATTTTCAGAGTTTTTCCATATTTCTCTTCTTTTTTTTCTTCTTCTTGATTTTTCCCTAATCAATTTATTTTCCTTCATTTTCGCACGCCGTTAGTGCTCGCTTAGTTTCAGTAAGTGTTTCTCTTTGTTTCTATCATAAATCTCTTAACGACTAAAGTGGTAATGTTTTTTCTCTGTGATTTGGGCGTAGGGGAGGCTCGAACTGGTGAATTCGGTATTCTCGTCTTAACAATAGTAAAACGAAGGGTTATCGTTGGTGGTAAGTTGGGTTTCTATTCGTTCTTGGTTGTCAATTCGCTTGTAAATCTGTTAAATTGAGGTTGAGTATCTTTATTATAGGCTTTGAAGTGCTCGGAGACTGTTTTAGCATAAAAAACCAAGTGTGTACATGAAACGCAAAAAAAAAAAAGGATTCGGTGAAAAGCCAAAATTACTTGCTGTTTGGACAGGAGCAGTAGGATAACTTTAAAAAATTACCATAAATTCTGGAAATCGAATTAGAGAATGAATAAAATATGGAATTAAAGCTTATTGAGTCTAGTTTCTTATAGAAGAAACAGTGTAAGTAATGGGATTGTAAATCGGGAGGTATAATAAACTTTGTGAGACAAGGTCAGAATGAATTTGGGTTCCCTTGTTCTAACTTTGGATAATCATCAAAAATTGGAGAAAAATAATTAGGGGTTAATATTTACATTTTAATGTATTAATGAGTCTATTTTCAATAGAAACAAATGGAAACATCATCCCAATTTTTTACTAAAATATAATTAATTTTTAGCAAAGAAGGGACGAAGTTGTCAGATAGCAAAATAGAGGCAAGTTTGAAGATTTTATTATACTGATTGGTGGAACCAAAAATTTTGAAAATTTTATGGTAGAAAGATATTTGAGTCTAGTTTCAAATACATCAAATGGATCTTAATTCTGAATTCTGTAGCTCAAGATTTAAATAATTTAGTAACAGTGACTCTAGTAGATAGCTTTGAAGAAACATATAAGTAAATAGTGAAAATATATATGAATAATTAACTAGCACGGGTTACATTAAAAATGGATCAGATGGCCAAGGCCAATTTGGGCCGAATGGGCCACATGGATGTGTGAGTCTATTTTTTCTGAAAAGTTCTGTAAGGTTGCACGGGTCGCCCAAGTCGACTGTGGAGATATTGTAGGGTCAGTAAGCTTTACTTAGACCCCTATATGTGTGATCTGCTTGTCTGATTTCTGTACTGAGCATGACTTATGATATCTAAATATATGTACTATTAATTGTATAATGACATGACATATTTTGTATGTTGCATTGCATCAGGGTGGGTTGATGATATTTGGAGGAAGTTTCTAAAAGGCTATTAAGCCTGTTATCTGGCAGCTCAGCTGCAACCTTTTGATTATGTGCCGCATTTTGGTACAGCATGGTGTGTAGGGATAGGTGGGTTAATTTAATCCCCACATGGCGTGTAGGGTAGGACGGAGATGGTGTGTAGAGGCTAGTGGGTAGGATTTTGATTTACTGTATCTGCATTCGGTATCTGATATGGGCCAATGCCCTAAAGTATTTCTGAGACTGTATCTGAATAGGCTAAGGCCCAAACTAATTCTGTGATGGGCACAGGCCTCAGGCTGTATCTAACTGAATTCTGTTGATTATTTTTATGCATTTTTCTGTGGGGATTACACACTGAGTTTGCGAAAACTCACCCTTTCTCTGTTTAATCTGTACAGGTAATCCCTAGACTTGACGGGTCGGTGCAGCAGTGGAGTCGACGGTGGCCACACATAAATTTTAGACTATTTTCCGTTAATGCCTAGAATTCATTACTTATTTGGGTTTTTGATGTCTCTTCTAGACTATGGACTGGTTGGCTTAAAAATTGAGACTTTATACCGTTTTTTATGGATTTTTTTAAAAATTGCAACTCCACAAAACACAGTTTTTTTTTCTAAAAACTAAGGTTTTTCGTAAATAGAAACGATTTTCCCTAAATTAATTGGTTACAAAAGCTTCCTCTAAAAGACAAGTTTTAAAACAAATCAACTAGTTTTTTTTTCGAATTAAATAAAAGCTAACTTACTGTAACGATTTTTAAACTCGACAATCTTGTCTTTAAATCCTTTTCTATGTGACATCGCCAGATTCGACCATAACGTCTAGGCTGGTTTTGGAGTGTAACAGTTAATGGTGGTTAATTAGATTAATTATTACTGTAGCTAGGTTTATTAACAACTTTAATCCTTTTCCCTTTCTTAATGCATTTTTGGATGATTATTTATGCAAATTGGTGAATTTTATGCTCCTAATCCTTTAAATTCATGTTTCTACACTTAGGAGAACATTTGGGAGCAAAATGAGTGAAAAACGGACAATTGGAGCAGATTTCAAGAGCCACATGGGCTGGCCCTTCCCACATGGGCTGGACACACGGCCGTGTAAGCCTTACAGGTTGAGCACACAGCCATGTGCCAGACCGTGTTAATTTCGCGAGTCGCATTCCAAACACTCAAAAAAATGCAATTTTTAGGCTTTTGGGGCATTTTAAGACCTATAAATACCAAATAGAAGAATAGAATAAAGAGCCATGAGAAAGTATGAAAGAAAACAACTAGAAGAATACGAAGAATACCTTGAAGCCAAATTTGAAGAAGATTTCCATCAAGATTGAAGACCTTTTTTTAAATTTCTTTGAAGTTCTTTTATAAGTTTCTTTATCTCTTGGGGTTATACTGACTTTGAGATGTTTTTGTTTACAATTATGAACTAATTCTCTAGATACCTAGGGGGAGATGAACCCTATGATGAATTATTCAATTTTTGTTTTACATGATAAATACTTGAATCTTGTTCTCAGTTATGTGTACTTATCTCTTGTCTTAATATTTCCTGAATATTAATTCATGATTGATGTGCTTAAATCAGAGGAGGAAAAGCCTCTGTTTAAGAGTAGATCTAGCATAATTGAATGGAGTTGCATACAATCCTAGAAATAGGATGACATAAATCTATCGGATTAGAGTCAAATCTAATAGGGGAATCCATAGATCGAGTTAATGCGATAATAGGGGTTTTAATTAGAAAGAAATTTCAATTAATCAACCTAGAGTCAATTGCTCTTAATCTTGGAAGGGATATTAATATAATTTAGGGATTTCTACGGATCAAGATATCAAGTGAACAAATCGTTTAATTCAGATTCATACTGATAGATGAAGTCTAGGAGGATTATTTCCTAGGTATTGTTTAGCTTCTTGGTTATTATTCAATTAATTTCTTAATTTATTTTTTATTGAGTTCTTTAGTTAATTAATTTATTAGATTTTAGTTTAAATAAATTACTCTAATTTGTCCGTTAAACAATAGGAAAACAATAATTACTAGTACTTTTAGTCCTCGTGGATACAATATCTTCACTCATTGTAGCTATACTATCTATCGATAGGTGCACTTACCTTTGTCGTAATTTTAGTTAGTTTCGTGACTATCAATGAGCCACCTTATAGGCACTTCGACGAATCAAATGAAAGGGTAATGATCTAAAAAAAACATTTCAACATCAAACAATCAGTAGGATCAAACCAATTTTAGAAATTTAGTTATGCGAGTTATGGAGAGCATCTATAACATATAAAGAATTTTATTTTTCTCCTTTTCTCTTTTATTATTATTAAATTTTAATTTATTGATAATTTTTAATTATGATATTTATCTGGTATATTCATTTTAAGTTTGGCGTCTATGTGTATATAATTTATTAGTCACCAATGTGGTAGAATTATGAAGTTTTATAGACATCAATTAAATTATTCATGTGTAAAATTGTTAATATCCATGTAATTAATTAAATTTTAACAGTTCATTTTCGGTGGTGTCAAAAACAGTAGTTTTGGGGCCACCAAATCCAACAGTAAGTTCGTAAATATTATATTTAATATTTATGAGTTAATTGTGACTTTGAAAAGGTTTTTGATATAGTGATTTTTATTTTATAAGCAATTTATTAAGTTCAAGTGATTTTAGAAAATGAGGTATCGGGACCTCGTTTCTATAAACCGAGTCGTAAATATTTTTATAAATATTTATTGAGTGTCATTAAGGTGGTATCAAAGTTTTGTTGAAAAATTTTACCGTTTCGATGGTTAATTAATTAAAAGGACTAAATTATTAAAGATGTAAAATTTATTCACTATTTGATTTGAGTGATTAAATGATTAATTGAATAAAGAAAAAGGGACTTAAATGGGAATTAGACCATTCAAGGTGTTAGTGGACAAATATGGACATGACTTTGGTGTTTTATTTATTTATTAACCAAGGGTAAAATAGTAATTTGATAATTAAATTAAATGAAATTAAGCCAAAATGTTTTATCATCTTTTACATTGCTTCAACACCGAATTGAAAAGGGAGTAGAAACCATTTTGAGCAAGGAGGTTTTAGCAAGTTCAAATTCTAGATTGGTATGTGATTTTAGCTATGTTTTTAATGATTTTTATATTTTTGAGATCGTTGCAACTAGGTCTAGTTAGCCCGTACCTTCGATTTTGAAACTGTTAAAGATTTTGAATGTTTCCATTGATGAATATTGTGATATTTGATGTTAAATAATGAATTTGAAATATTAGTTGGTATTTAAAAGTATTTTGTTAAGTGATTTTGATGAATTTATTGATTAGGGACTAAATTGTTAAATTAATAAAGGTACAAGGATTTGATGTGAAAATTTCATAAATATGGGCTGTATTGGGAGCTATGAACATTTGGCTAATCTCAATTTTTTGTTAAAATGGTTAATTTGCATATTTTGGGCTTAGGGACAAAATTGAATAAAAGTAAAACTTTAGGAAATTTTGTAAAATGTCATAAAGGACCAAATTGCATAAAATGAATTTTTTATTTTATAAAGTAATATATTGTGTGAACTTATTCATTAGATCAAGATCGGTTAAAAATCAAGAAAATGGAAAATTACAAAAATACCCCTAAACTTTTGTATTTTTACAATTTAGCCAGATAAGTACATATGAACTGTATTCTGTATAATTTGGATAAAATTTAATGTTAATATGCAATTATATTGTAATTAAATCAATATATATGTTAGTATGCAATTTATCGTGTTATGAAACGACGTAAATCCAATAACCTACGACGATTATCGAGTCCCATTTGAACCTTAGAAATTTGAAGGATACAAATGACATGTCATTAGGGTTACCGATTTGGTTACAAATGACATGTGTTGCGGACACACTATAGCTCTTATGAGCTTATCGATTCTCAGCTCGTATGAGCTTACCGATTCTCAACTCGTATGAGCTTACCGATTTACAACTCATGAGAGCATACCGATTCATAGCTCGTATGAGCATACATGTATAGGAATTGATGAATTACAGTTTAGCACACTATGTGTGAGCTATCCTGAGTATCCAACGATTTCTAAATGATTCAACGAGCAATGTTTTGTTACAAGATAATATGAGTTCGATACGAACTATTACAGGTATTTACATGAAATCCATAGAAATGATTTTACATGATGCATTGATACATGATATGGATGTTACATGTATATGGAAATTTGATTAATTGTTGAGTTCATCTATGATTATTGATTCATATATTAATTTACATGACTAACATGGTTAGTGTATATATGCTTAGGCTTTGGCCAAGTTGTGGTTGGATTACATCATATTAAACTTATAAGTTATGCATTGAAATGGTAAATTCCTAAATGGAAATATACTTGTGATCATGAAATGGTGGTAAGGTTTAAATTATGTAATTCCTATTGAAATGGTTTACCATGTGGTTAGTTCCAAAAAGAATTATGTTTAAATGCACTAGCTTGTGGCTATGATTGAATGATATGCTTATGTCTCATGTGTTATGCATATAAAACGAGTGTGGAAAGGTAATGAAATAGTAAGTTCATACCTGAAGTGTAGATTGATGAAAAAGGAAATGATGAATTGAATTGATGTTATTTGAGCTAATGAGAGTAAATGTAATGGAAATTAATGAAACGCAAATGAAAATAAGAAAAAATTTGAAAGGGTTTAAAGTTATTTAAAATCCTACTATGCTAGGGATGATATTTATAAGTGATGATGTGGCTTTATTCACCTTGTGAATTGTTGAATATAGCTTCATAAATCTTACGGTATCAGTATTGGATTATTCTTGATATGAATAAATTTCATATTTGAAATGAATTAATATGATTAAATTTTATACGAGCTTACTAAGCATTTATTGCTTACGTAGTCGTTTTCTTTACTTTCCAGATTATCGGAAGCTCAATCGGGTTGGAAGCTAGTCGGAGATCCATCGCACTATCCATCGGCTCACTCGGTACTTTCGGTTAGTTTAAGTTTGGTGATAATGACAAGTATAGATTATTTTGGCTAATGTTGGCCTATATGTTTTGTTGTGATTATAGCCATTTGAGTTGGCTTGTGTTTTGGTATACTTTGGTATGGATATATGTGGCCTTAATTTGGTTGAGGTGTGGCTTGATTGGTGGTTGAATGATGAAAGGTAAAATGATAGTTATATGTGCATTTTGTATAAGTGTTTTGTGAGTTGATGAATTGATTATGAATTGGTACCTTGTTGTGTAAGACAAATATGTCTAATTATGTTAGAAATTGAAGGGCATGTTTAACATCAATTGGTATGTTTTGGTAAAGTGATCCACATGATATGTCATGATGCAATTATGCATATAATTTAGTTGAACATTTAGTTATATTGAATACATGGTTAAACATGTTTATAATTGTCATTTGAGGTGCCTAAAGGCATATTGGTTGTATGTGAATATACTACATGTTTAAGGCTTGACTTTGCTTGTTTTGGATGCCATAATATGGCTTGTTTTTATGCATAATGTTAAAGTGTAGGTGGAAGCCATATTGGGTGAGAAATATGGCTTGTAAAATGACTTATTTTCGTCCACACGGGTAGAGACACAGGCTAGGTGACATGGCCGTGTGCCCCTTATAGTGTTTAAATGGTTTCAAGTCAAGC
Source organism: Gossypium raimondii (assembly GCF_025698545.1). Lineage (NCBI taxonomy): Eukaryota > Viridiplantae > Streptophyta > Magnoliopsida > Malvales > Malvaceae > Gossypium > Gossypium raimondii. Next base: position 33,928,852 of record NC_068571.1, on the reverse strand, counting down.
TATTGCAAGGCCTAGCACACGGCCTGACACACGGGCATGTGAGGTTACTTGGAAGGGTACACGGCCTAGCACACAAGCGTGTGACTTGGTCGTGTGACCAATTTAAAGAGTTACACGGGCATGGACACGACTGTGTGTCCCTATTTTGAATGCCCACACGGCTTGAGACACAGGCGTGTCTCCTGACCATGTGAGTCACACGGCCTGGCCACACGGCCGTGTGACCCTTGCAGCTTTGAAATTTTTTTATGTTTTACGAAAATTCTCTGAATTTCTAATTTAGTCCCTTGTTTCTAATACGTATTTAGGGCCTCGAGGGCTCGTATAAGGTACAGTATATATGATTTTGATTGGTTTTATTATGAATATTGATATGTTATGAAACGTTTGAAATTTTTATCTGTTTGATTCGTAAACCTCGGTAATGCTCCGTAACCCTATTCCGGCGATGGATATGGGTTAGGGGTGTTACATAAATGCTTATAATGGAAATGTGGATAGTTGACTTTCACTGCTTATTAGAACTTCGAAAATTTCCTAAAGTTGAATTATTTTTTCTATGAATAGTGAAAGTTATGGTGAAAAATTAATATTTTTGTTAGATTTATATTTGAATGTCTAAAGACAACGTGTATATTTAATGAAAATTATTTATTTGTCCATTAAGGTTACTAGCATTTATTTATGATATTATATTGTAGTATCTATCAAAGGAAAACTAAGATATACTTAGATTGTTTACATATGTGGATTCAATATTTGAGCATTTATGAATTGTTTGCTTTTAGTATTATTTTGCAGGTATTTCTATTCATTTGAAAGTTCATCTATTACTTTATTTAATGGGTTAAACTTCTATGAATAGAGTGAACAAGTCAAGTTCTATTTAGGTGTTTGGATCTTAACTTGACACTATTAGAGGATAGGCTTGTTGCTATTATTGCCTCAGGAAATGAGGAAGAGATGTTATACCATAAACAATAAGAACAATCAAACAAACTAAGGCTTATGTTTTTGTGAATTACTATTGCTAACAACATTAAGACCATAATTTCACAAACTAAAAGTGTGAAAGAAAATATTATGCTTGTGGAATAATGTGTTCGTTCTGTGGATAAGTCACTCGCTAATACCTTAATGGCACAACTCAATACCATAAAATATGGTGGATTGAGGGGAATCCAAGAACAAATCCTTGAGATGACTAATATTGCGATAGGGCTAAAGACATTAAGTATGATGGTGAATGGCTCTTTTTTAGTGCAGTTCATATTGAACTCATTACTTCCAAATTATGGTTCATTTCAAATTAACTATAACACTATTAAAGATAACTGGGATGTTAATGAATTTGTTAGTAAGCTCGGTTAGGGGGATACAAGACTAAATAGTCAAGAAAGCAATTCCATCAACCATGTGGGTCAAGGAGCTGGCAAAGGACTTAAGGTAAAAACCAATAAGTTTAAGAAGAAAGAAAAACTCGCTTGTCAATGGCTCTAATGACAAGAAAAAGGAACAAATGACAGATAAGTGTCACTTGTATAAAAAAAAAGTAAGACGCTATCAAAAAGATAGCCAAAAAAGTAAAACTTAATTCGAAAAGAAAGGCAAATTTTATGTTATCGACTTAGATCTCGTTTAGTTTCAGGTAGTCCTTTCAATCTTTGGATCAAATGGAATTAATTTTCTATCTCTCCTGGGCATGCTAACAAAATGAATTAGTTGAGAATTAAAATGTCAAATAAGATTAAGAAAGTAATAAGAAATTATTAATGACTCGAACTAAAACTATATTAACTACTAAACTAAATGTTAGTAAATTTGAAAGTTAATAAAGACTATACTAATAAACAATACAACACATAACTAGTTTGATGCTGGCGAATATTATATAAAAATTAGCACAAAAAAAGTTATTCAATTCAATCTTAAAAATAATGTCAACTAGTCTCGCACGATAACTGCAATTGCATAGTACTGTTGTCAAGTAATATTTACAATGAAATTAATCTATTAGGAACTATTTCGAGGATCGAACCTACGGAGAAGTGTGTGAATGACTCAAACTAATTTACTTGACTCATAACCAACTTATTAATATAAGTTAATAGTTAATAAAGCAACAATTTATGAGAATGCAATAAGAGAATTCAAGTAAAGTAAATAGAATAATAAAAGACTAAATTATTTATTCAATCTCGATTCATAAAATGGAGTGGTTAAGGATCACCTTCGAGTAATGACAATTAATAATCTATGTCAAGTTAATATGAATTTAGAATCAATGACACGAATGCATCTCCAAATCTAGGCAAGTGCTTAGAAAGTACAAGTGTCTTTATTGCACCTATCCCAATGGTCTTAGTTATATACTACAGTTACTAGCTTCACCTTTGGTTTTCATAGTCTTCAAGTGGAGGTTGTTACCTAAAATCAATCTTGGGTAACCTCTTAATTTGGTTTGCTGGCGTAGAGTGGGTGCTTGGCTCTCAACCCGCTTGTCCTTAAAATTTCCATTAATCTACACATCACCTAGAATTAATGGCCTGAATACAAATCAAGAAAATTAAATTGCAACTGTCGAAACCGTTTTTTTGAAAACAAAAATTTTGGTTGTCGATTTTTAAAAACAAAAACTGGAGTCGCCACCGATCCTTTATTAAGGTGTGATCGGCCCACCTTAAAAATAAATTTGGTCTGCGAAATTTGAGAAAATAGGTTCGGGAGTCAGTTACGCACGAGGAAGGATTAGCACCCTCATAACGCCCAAAATTGGTACCAAATTGATTTTTGTTAATGTCTTGGTGTCGAAAATTTGAAAAGATTTTAAAAGAAAACTCTTTATTTCATGAATAGAAAAAATAAGACATTCACATTTCAAAGAAATAAAACACCACACCCAGTGAGTTAGGGCACAATGTTTTTAAATCTTCAAAATACCCGAATATTGCCTTTTGCTTTTGAAAATTCTTATTTCAAGAAGAAAATGTCATGACCAGTAAGTTAGGACCCAACATTTTGAATTCCCGAGAATAAGTTTTTTATTTAAAATTTGCGAATTTATTGCAAAACAAATATTTGGCTTTCTAAATTCACCGAAAAAAAAATCGCAATCCAGTAAGTTAGGATACGATCTTTCTCAAGAATCATGAATGCCAAACATCTTGAAAATTTATGAAATACGATGATTTTAATGTTTTGACAAAACCAAAATATATTTCCGAAAGGTATGTTAAAAGTTAATGTATAATATGAAACAAAACTTTAATTTAAGACCAATATGAATAAATATTTACAAATATATATATAAGTACAATATACAAATAATTTTGGCAAACAAAAAGAAGGAATGAAATACATCAAACCAAAAAACTAATAAAAATGCATGTATATATGTATATGAAAATCATAAAGATAAAAAAATGTATATGTGTGTATATTTACAAAATAGAAAAATAAAATATATAAGTATACATACATAGGTAAATCATGAAAATTAGCATACGTACATATTCAAATATATATATATATATGTACAAAAATAATGGGACACATGAAATAACGAAAAATATTTATGATAATAAAAAAATGTATGTATATTATGGAAAATGTATAAATGTATGTTTTGAATTACAAAATATGAGAAATATATGTGTACTAAAATGTGTAAATATATATATCTGTAAAAATATGGAAAATAATATAAAAAAACATATGTGTATATATATATATTTTTAAAAAACCAAGGTATAGAAGTATATATATATGTATATAAAAGTGATGAAATAAAATAATAAACTATGTATAAAATATGTACAAATATACGTGCATTATATACAAAACATATAGAAATATATATGTATATAAAAGTGATGAAATAAAATAATAAACTATGTATAAAATATGTACCAATATACGTGCATTATATACAAAACAATACATACATATTACATAAAAACCGAGGTATGCATATGGATATAAAAATAATAAAATGAAAATAAATGATAAAAATAAATAATAATAATACAATGCTAAATAATATAAAAGAAACCTTTTAAAAAAAAAAACCGATTAAGGATCAAATTGAAACCTACACAGAATTTAAAGGCCGCATTTAAAAATAGAAAACACGAATGGACCCAATTAAAGTGCGCACAACAGAAGGAGGACCCAAGTGGAAATTAATCCATCCTCTCAAAACATTGCGCAGCTAGGGACCAAATCGAAACAGCAATAAGGTGTGCGGTAAAATTTAAAAGACTTAAGAAATCTAATTAAATACACTGCAAAAATAAGGGGGATCAAACGCACAATTAGACCATTTAAGGTCTGAACGCGCGGACCCCTCTCCCAAATGGTGCTGTTTGTTTCTGCTTTAAGGAGAACAAATCTAAAAAAAAGGAAAAAAATATTTTGTTCTTTCTTTCTTTTTCAAAAAATGGTCTGCCAGGGTTTCTTCAACCCCTTTTCTTTTTTTGCGCCGCCGCTCATCAGTCCTCCCACCAAAGGCCCCACCGCGGCGGAGATGGAGAGGGCTCGGCGACTTCGGCGAATAGGCAAGTTCCCTTTCTTCTCTTTGTTATTTTTACAAAATAATGATGAAAATAAGAGAGAAAAAAACAAGAAAAATTTCGTAAAAAAAAACCAACTTTGTAAAATAAAAGGCAGAATCACCTTTAAAAATGAGTTAAATATTTGTATTCTCTTTGAATTTCTCTGCTTCTCTCTATTTCTGTCTCTGTTTAAGCTCAAAAATCCCCCCTCCCTTTATAGATTTTCCTCGACTTTATATAGCCGAAAAAATAAAGAAAAAAATCAAAGAAATAACACAACAACTTTGTATTTCCGTTATTCTCTCATTTTTTGCGTTTTTCTCTTTCGTTTACTTGTTCTTTGCGTCTGTTTTGCCGTTTGTTGCGCAGATTCAGCCAACTGGGGATGTACGTGGGACACGTACGTGCGCAAAGGGTGGTGGTGCAAGGCTGATGTCCGGCGGCTAGGGTTGAAGGTTGTATCTTTGCTAGGGTTGTCTTTGGAATTTAGTTAGTGGGCTGTTTAGTTTGGGTCAGGTGTTGGGCCATTCTAGGTTTAGTTGGGCCCGGGTATTATTGGGTTTGTACAGCAACCATCCTTTATAAGTCATTTAATCTATTTTAATCACTAAGTCATTAACCTATGGATCTCCCAACCACTTATACAGTTTAACTCATTGTAAATTGCAATAAATAAAGAAATTAAAAATAACGAAAGAGAGATGATTAAACTAATAAAACTTAATATTAAATAAATCTCATTGGAGTTATTACAATCAAAAGTGAATGGGAATTATGAAAATAAACTAACAAAAACTGGCCTCCTTTTTTTGATTGCTAAAGGAACACTTTGTACAAGGTTCTTAGGGTAACATCACCAATTGAGGTGGAAAGACTACGTTGCCCTTACTTAAAATGAAACACAAAATTAAGGTGTAGACCACAACTTGAAGAGGCAAATTACAATTCTCCATTGTTTTTTCCCCATAGTTTTCTCGTTCTGCTTCTTTCCTCGAACGCATTCATTTGCCTAAAAGATACCTTGCAAAAGCTCATTGAATAATAGGTATCAAAAAACAATTTTTAAAAAAAATCTAAAAAATAAACTAAAAGCAACTTACTACTGTTTTATATTCTTCTTAGGTATATTTAATTATTTTATATATGTAGATGAATGAATCTTTCCCCTAACTATCTAACGAACTCATCAATTTTTGCTCTATGGTACGTATCCTATGAAGTCTATGAATAACTATTGATTGCCTTTTCTTTTGCTATTTTCTCCACTTATGCAACTTGTCTTCTACCCTCATACACTCACTATTGTATGTAACAATAAAAATTATCTTGTATATATGGTTACTAAAGACGGTAAAGGATTAGAAATTTTATCAAAGTTACGTATTTAAAATATAGAAGTTAGTTTAAAAATAAAAAAATGAAATATAAAGTTTAAAACTTATTCATAATAATACATGAAATATGTATGATATTAAAATAAAAATAATATATTATATTGTGAACAAATTAAAATTTAAAAATATAAATAAGAATACTAAGAGTTACTTTGGATAAGTGTTTACCTTACTGCGTTGACTTTTGTTTAAGAATTTACCCTCAATCTCACCACTGTTTGGAAATCCACCAGCTGAAAGAACACACCTCATCGGTTCTCAATTTTTGACCGTACAAATCTCTACTGGAATGGAGTAATTTCTGTTTTACCCTTTCAACTTATTTTTTTCTCTATTTGTAATTGTTACTTTGATTAGATTATTTTTATAAATACAATATTAATTATCATTTAATATCAAATCATATTAATTAAACAAATTGATTAACTATAAAAACTAATTTATCATTTAATATAATAAATAATTTTAAATGATTATAAAACATTTATAAAAATATTGTGATACATATTATTTTATTAAATAAAATTACAATATCACATATTGTGTAATGCCCTTAATAGTCATTTTACTTTCTCATCTGAACGCTACAGTTGTGTTTGAATCCAAACACACATCCCACCGCTGTTTTTATACTAACTGTAGGTAAATGCGCCACCCACCCAAACCAACCCTAAGCCTAAATGTACTACAATTTTTTATCATGGTGTTATCGTCAATCTTGAATTAGTGTTAAGTTCACTAATCAACAATATTATCAATATATATACAATTGACGGGAGTAATAAAGTATGCATAATACAATTAAAATATAAATATAAATATGATTTAGTGATAAAGTTAATATTATTTTATTGATATAAATAGTATAAGTTCAAATTCAACCATTTAAAATTTTTATTGATTTTTAGATTAAAAATAAAAATCATTTTAGTTATAATTTGTTATTACACTAGTTCTATCAATAACGTAAACAATCATTCTTTTATCATTTGGCTTACTGTGTTTTTATAAAATTATATATCGTCTATATTCACTCATAAATAATGGAATATCAAAGCTTAAATATAATGAAAAATAGTTGCGCTTTTTTTATTCTCCTAGTGCATTTTAAACAGACTATATCAATGATGTGCTTGTATGATATTAGCACTTGAAAACAAACACGGTCTTGATACAACTGTAATAATAATATGGTCCCATTCTTGATGTCCTTTATTATTATTATTCCATTTGGATCTCCTAATAATCAATCTACAATGAATTCCTTTGTATCGTATTAGTCTCTTGAATTGCATTTTAGTCTTTTTTATTAAAAAATTCAACAAACTTATCCTTTTACCTTTCACTAAAATTTCTGTTTATTTTTCCTTTAATTGCTAAAATGTCATTTTCATAATATTCTTTTTTTTTTGTAAATAATGTGAAAATAATTGATAATTAAGATAAAATATTTACCTTTGTTTACCCACGATGTTTTTTAAGTTACAATTGTTCTAATACAATCAATCATTATAAATACGAGCTAAATAATTAACTCAACAATTAACTAGTTAATTGGTGTGTCGTTGAAAGCACAAAAAATAACCTATATATACCTATGAAATAACGAAAAAGAATAGTATAAAGGAAGTAGGGTCAAATCCTCAGGGACTGGATTTGCACAACTTCTTGTTCCTCGAGATCCCGAGCACAGTCGTGCCCAAGAAAAAGCGACGTACTTGAAAAAAAAACATATGGAGGGGTTGAAATTGTATAAATTGAAATCGAAATTGTAAAGAGAAACAGAATTGAGAAAAGGGATTCTTTGATTGAGAGATTCCAGCCTACGATTATCTCGATCCTCCTTGGGTTCAATCCTAGGCTTTTAGGTGATCCTTCTCATAACAGAATAAGTTAGTTATAGTGGAAGAGGACGCCTACGACCACCAGCTACACTTAGATTTTAGCCTTACGATTTAGAGGAACCTAACTCTAGCCAACCGTCACTTTTGTGGGACCGTCTAACACTGGATCATCACTTCTCAATGGCGAATGCCACGACATTTTGTCTCTTGGGCTCGACAACCACTGACGCAGTAAGCTAACGAACCGACTGTGCAACCTTCCCAAAACATACAAAGCGACCGCCTTTGCACAAGATGAAAAGATCACTTTTGGAAGGACATGGACGGAAGCATCAGATGAATACTCGTTGAGAAGGCTAAGTGCAGATTCTAAGCCTCATGAACCTTTTTTTGTGGAATCTCGACAACCTTTGGCTAGATGAGTTTAGTGACTCATGTTTTTTGAGAAAAAAGGAATAAGTTTAATCAAATGAAATTTTATTGAATAATAAAAGGAACAAAAGCTAAGAGCTTTAGGGAGACGAAGTTTTTATGGAAAAGATGAGTCCATATTTATGTCACTCTTTCCCCTATTTGTAGTACACAGAAAACTTAGTTTGTTCCTATTTAAACTCTAAAAGATAAATGAAGATAAAAACTAAAATTAAATCTAAATAATGATCTTAACAATAATCCTAATAAAAATCAAATTTAAATGGAGTTTTATGTTTATAAATCTCTTCTTTAAATTTTTGCCCTCAAGTCTTTCACAATTTGTATTTTTAGCGCCACTTCTTTCCTATTTTGCATGTTGACCCATTTTATCTTTAAATTCATGCTTTTTGCCCCAAAATTTCCTTTTGCCTTCGATTTAGTCCCTATAAGATAAAAAAACCATAAAAAGAACAAATTAGTAGAATCATACTCAAAATATATATGCAAGTAACACATAAAAGTAGGTTATTTTAGAGTATTATCATTAACTAAATAATCATAATAAATCTGAAAGGGAATCCACATATTTACATAGGATGAGAGTCGGATACGAAATCTCAAAGTTTCCAACACCCCAATCTTACCATTGAGTCAAAGCCTCATTAGCTCCTCATGTATTATTACTTCTCCTCTATCTAACTCACCATCTTCTCTGACCCTTTCAATGCCGTAACCTCTTCCATCATCATATGCAAACCAAGCAACCCATAGCTTCTTCTAGACTTTTTTGGAAAATATTTTCTTTTTGAAGTTTTGGTGAGAAACAATGAAGCAATCATTAACAATGTAATATTTTTGAAGATTTGAGGTAAGAAATGAGCTACCTATATTATTTCCTTTAATTGGTCACTTAGTCATTGTTGCGCTGTAATTACTTATTTGTGTAAGGATAGATTGAGTTTAAGCCAATAGATAATCTGAATAATTGTTGAATAAAAATTATTAACCAAGCGAGACTCCACAATGTAGGATTTGTGAATCTGAACTGCAATAACAAATCTCATGTGTTTCCCTCGTTTTATTTGCTTACTACTTGTGTTCTGTCTGAACTTGTGTTTGAACTTCTATTTAAACATCAGTTTGAACAAAGAGTAAACCGAAGTTCTTACAATACTCAAAATTCATTTTGATAAGTACAATCAATAATATTTACATTAGTATTACACAATATACAGATCCAAAGTCACATCCAATGTCAAGTACAAATCTCAATTCGTTCCTCACAATTCTTTACAGTAAATTAATTTAGTAACACCCTTTTTGTAAAAACTAATAGAGACCAAGATTAGATACATAGATATCCAACCCACACGCCATGAATGCATACGACGCTAGTAATAAAAATAACAGAACTTTGCAGATGCAGAGTGTTAATAATAAACCAACCATACATGCTAGTACTTAAAGCACTAACGGAACACCTAGGGCACAAGCAACCCGTACATGTCATAGGCGCAAATAAAAGTCCATAACCATTGTGTATAGAACATCACATGCAGGTCAACAGATTAAATGGAACTCAGACCCACTTGAACCGGCACAAATCGTGGAATATATGGAGAAGCTCATTTACTTGAAGCCTTGGTGGTCCAATGAAACACTCTAGTAAAAGTAGAGTTACTAGGGTAATTAATGTAAATCCTAAAGGATGAAGATGTATAGAGTTTAAATCTCTTAGGACTCTCATCTTGTAGATAGACACAAATCTTGATCGTCGATGTAAGTCAATCTATACCATTGGTTTTGGGAGAGCTCAACTATAAATAGAGGCCTTCCCCCCATTTGTATCCACTCAGTTGTAAACCCTCAAAATAGTAAACTACTTTTGAGAGCATTTACTCAAACACTTGGTGTGCGCTATTTTTCTGTGGCTTTCTGTTCATTTGTATCTTCTTTTGTCTTTCAAGTTTTCTTTGGAACCTTAGAGAATTTCGATTGAGAATTCTTATTTTTTTTAAAGTAGGCTGACTTAGGTAGGATTTGAATCCAAGAGATTGCCTAAGGCTGCGTTGTTTGCTAAACTAAAATTCTAACTCCGTAACATACACACAATAATAATCAGTGACGTAATACTACTATTTTATGATATGCCAACTATACTCGACAAGATTTACCTTGTTTTTTACAAATGCTTATACAATTTTATCGACTTCTCTCTATTTCAATATTTGTTAAGACTCATTACCAATCCACCTCTCACAATCAATCCAACTAATGGCAAACAATTTATAACATAAATTTATCTTGATCTTTCCTCAATATTTCCATTTAGCTTTAAAAAAAGTACACAATCAAAGCTTAGCTATCATTAAAATTCAATATAAGATTGTCATAGCTATGCTCAAATGTTCACTAAGGATAAATTCTATGCTTGTATAATTTCATTCTCAAATTTGTCTCACCGTAAAACCTTTATTTATAATTTCTATTGTTGCAATTTCTTTTCTTATCATTAATCACTAACGACAATTTATATTCCTTATTCAAGTTTTCATTAAATTTTGAGAAGAGATTGTATTAAACTGTGATTCCATGTCATTCTAACTAAAAATGCTAAAATTTTATTTGTCATTCTCCTATTAGAAAGAGATAGTGATGACGTGGAATTACAATTTCATACCATCTTTTCTCATAAATTTCTCATACTTTACCCAAATTCAACAAAGTCAAGCTCTATGATACCGATTAATTTAATTTAAAATTTTATTTATTTAATTCATCAATTAAGCCTTATATTTATTTTCAACTATATATATATAAGGAAACCCATGAAGTGTACACACTAAATTTAGCTATCCAAACTCCAAATCTTCAACAAGACCTTTAATAAATTACTTCCATCTCGCTTTTAATGCTTGGGGTTCACTGCTTTCTCTGGCTTCAAAATCATATAACCCACAAATCCAAAGCAATTATTACTATAAAATCAAACCCATATACATTTATATTTTCAAAAACAACTATCATGAATGCAAGGAAGTGAAAGCATTCTCACCTCTCTTTAACCTTATTTGAACAAATCAAATGGGTAGCTCCAATTCTGATTATTCTCCTCAATTAGTTCACTTGAAGATGGGGAATTAACACAAAACTAATCTAGTAACTAAACTTGCTAAGATTTTCTTAACAAACTACAAAAATTGGAGAGGCCCTCTCGCTTTTCTTGAAGCTTTCTCTTCCCTCCTGAATGATAGCCATTCTTTTTGTCTTGCTCCAACAGCCGGCTGTAACCATGAAATTGGGTGGGAGATTCGTGAAGCCAAGAGATTGACACATCACTTACGAACCCACCATACATGCTCAATCTAAAGACGCCTTTCAAACCATCAAATGTAACCTATAAAATTTGGATTTAATAACTCTAATTCTCCGATCTCCACTTATAATCGGCTCCATTTGATTATATAATAGCATGATTAAATTGCCAATTACTCTTCCATCTCTTCTTTCCAATTTTCTCAATTTAAGATAAATTCACTTCACTTAGGCCACTAGGACAGCCGGCCAACTTTGCGTGAAAGGGAGTAATTTGGCAACAAACCTTCCTGTGTGTTTTTTTGGCAACAGTTTGGTGGAGTTCACCACCACCATTCTATTTCTTTTCGTTTTTCAATCTTTAATTAATTTTCTTAATGGTTTTCTTTGCGTTATGGGCAGCTAAATTTTCCTTCTGGCTTTGGACTGATAATTAATCTGATGAGACTGTATGTATATCCTTCATTTGGTTATATCTCTTAAAATTAAATACCAAAAAATGTGATTAGACTATTTGAGAAATATAATTTTAAAATAAAATATTTAGAGAATGATGTTAAAAGAAATAAAATAAAAGGAACTAAAAAATTCTACATTAACTCATTATCTGCTTATCATTTTCACATTTTTATGAAAATATTTATTTATTTATTACGAAATTATCATTTCAAAATATTAATTTTCAGATTACTTGTTTTTCAATGGATTAGAAACAAAGCCTTCCACTTACTTTCCTCTTCATTTATCCCTTCCTTCTCTTTTTTTCTCCATCTAGTTGCCATTTGCAATATGTTTAAAAATTTAGAGTCGAATTTAAAAATAAAATGATAGTTTAAGACTAATTTTGGTATGGTTTAAAACTTAAATCACATGTGAGTTTTTGCTGTTTCTTGTTCCCAAAAAAGCATGGGATCCAATGGACAAGTCAGGGTCTCGTAAAAGGTTCGGTTCCTTTGATAAATATGGGCATGGCTGCCTTGCCCACGCACGCAGATCTTGTACAGCTAGCTAGGGACCCTCTTTTCTGCACCAAATTCAGGGCATCCATTCCAGTGTTTTCTCTTCCGGTAGAGACTCCCTTTTTTGCCTAGAAGCAACCTCTACTACCATCTTAGGAATATTTAATTATTTTATACGTATATGAGTGAATCTTCCCCCTAGAAATTTGCCTTGTGTGTTCCAAGTTTCTGTACTTTTGCCTTATAAAATAAGTAACAAGTTATGCAGTCTACCTAAAAAAATTATAAATTCATTTAGGAGTTGAAGTTAAGGATACTTAATCTTCTCAGACAATCATGGATTTACTGTCTGGTCTCCCGGTAATTGTTGCAAACTTTTTTGGATTTATCATATTATACAATCTATGCTGGAGGAGGATCATTTGTAGAAACAACAAGGAGGGAAAATTGCTTGTCCTGCTTTACCTTTCATAGGCCACCTTCACCTGCTTCGTACCCAACAAACAGGGTCTCGAAGCCTTGCGGCCTTGGCCGATAAATATGGACCTGCCTTCACAATCAGAGTCGGTCGATTCCGAACCGTTGTCGTCAGCAGCCCCGAAGCGGTCAAAGTTGTTTCATCATTAATGGTAAGGTCTTCGCCAATCGGCCAAGATAGAATGCAGGAACATACCTCGGTTACGACCATGCAAGCTTCTGGTTTGCTTCTTACGGGGCGTATTGGCGTGAGATTCGCAAGCTAGCGGTGGTTGAACTCCTCTCGGTTCATAGAGTAGCGTTATTAAAGCAAGTACAGGTCTTGGAGGTGAATGCATTTATAAAAGATTTGTACTTGTTCTGCAAGAAAAATGGGCAGAAGATCTCGATCGGTCCAAGGCTTGAAGTTTTGATCGTAAACATGATGGTGAGGATGATAGCAAGGAAGAGATATGTCTTGCGTGCTGATGGTGAAGCCAATGAAGAAGCACAGCGTGTCATCAAATTTATCAAAGAATTTGCGTCAGTGTTAGCCAGTGTTACTGCAGTTTTCGAGTGGTTCCGTTTCTAAAATGGATGTATAAATGGAGCAGCCAAGTGAAATCCATGAAGCGTATTTCAAAGGAGATGGAATCACTTATTGAAACTTGGGTTGATGAACATAAACTAAAGAAGCTTAAAACCGGATCAAACAACAATAACCAAGATTTCATCGACGTGATGCTGTCTACGATAAAGGATGATCATTCCATGTACGGCTATACCCTGGAAGACTGTTGTGTCAGCGGCTACCATATTCTAAAGGGCACTCGTTTATTCGTGAATGCATGGAAGTTGAACCGAGACCCACAAGTTTGGTCGAACCCTGAAGAGTTTGAGCCAGAAAGGTTTCTCACAAGCCATCAAAATGTGGATTTTTTTGGGACAACTTTGAAATGGTTCCTTTCGGTTCTGGTAGACTAGCATGCCCGGGGATGAGTTGGGCGTTGCAAGCTATATGCTTGACAATGGCTCGAATGCTACAAGGGTTTGACTTAACAACACCTTCAAATGCTCCCGTTAATATGAATGAAGACCAAGGTGCAAGTGCAACCATGCTCAAAGCAACTCCTCTTGAACTTATCCTCACACCTCGCCTTCCTCGTCATCTTTATCAACTCTAGGCGAAACGAGAAATTTTATTAATATTATAAAATTTTAGGGTAAAATTTGAATTTTTTATATTAAAAATGTTTAAATTAAAGTATTGATTTTTCTAAAGGGTTAAAATTATTATTTTTTCATTTAATCAAAGGTTAAAAGGATTAAATTGAATCTTTTAGTTTTGGGGAGAGGTTTCCCATTTGGCCAAAGTGCTGAGTCCCCTATCTATCTCTTTTGCTACTCCCTATCCCTACAGATGATATTGTTGACATTGTTGAGACAGTAACCACCAACCTTAAAAATTTTAATCTTCATAAACGATACCTTAATTATACTAAAAATAAATAAATATTATATACCTCTAAACCCTAATTATACACAGAGAGAAAATAAAACAAAGGTAAGCAATTCATTGACTTTGTATGGGTTCGGTTTTGGGAAACAAAATTATTAGTCATGCAAATTTGACTCAACCATATCTACTTACAACTCTAACATGAACATATTTTATGTTAAAATAGGTGAAATAAATTCCTTATATGAATGTAAAATTTATCAATTTTCAAATATTTATTAGCAAAAGAATAAAGTTTTAATGTAGAAAATATAATATAATTTAAATGGGAGGATCCACTTGCTTCGTGTAAAACTATCTTTTCCATATTTCTATATGATTAATATTTTAACGATTCAACCTCATATTTCATATTTTATTTATTAAATTATGCATGTCAAATTTAATGTAAATTTAAATTTTTTAACTATTTATTTTATGTTGAAACTTTCAACCATTCAATAAATATTAATATATACAGATAGCTTAGATTGATATGATAGAGATATCAAATTAGTTCAAAATTTACATGCATAACAAGTAAAGTTTTACCGATAAATTTAACAGTTGGATCATTAAAACATTAATCATATAAATATAAATAAATATTGATAAGCTATAAAAGTAACATATTTTAATCTCATTCTTAATGCGTTTTTGGATGATTAATTATGCAAATTAGTGAGTTTGATGCTCCTAATCCTTTAAATTCATGTTTCTATACTTAGGAGAGCATTTAGGAGCGAAAGGAGAGAAAAACGAGCTAAAATCGAACGAATAAAGCTGTTTTCAAGAGCCACACAGCCTGGGCATTTCCACACGGGCTGGACACATGCCCGTATGAGCCACACGGGCTAAACACACGCACATGTGCCATCCCGTGCCAACTTCGCACTCTACTTCCCAAATACGCAAAAAAAGCATTCAAAAGTTTATAAATACCACTTAGAAGAAGACATAAGGGAGACGTCAGAGAAGATCGAAGAAAACACTCGAAGAACACCATCGGAATCAACTCAGAAGCGGATCTCCATCAAGATCAAAGATCTCCTTTTAATTTTTTTCGAAGTTTTATTGAGTTTCTTTATGTCTTGTGGTTATTCTGACTTTAAGATGTTTTCATTCAGGATTATGAACTATTTCCCTAGATACCTAGGGAGGATGAAACCTATGATGAATCCTTTTATTTAATATTTGTTTTTACGCGATAAATACTTGATTCTTGTTCTCAATTATGTATGCCTATTTCTTGTTTTAATATCTTTGGGATATTAATTCATGTTTAATGTGCTTAATGTAGTGGAGCAAAAGTCCCTGTTTAAGAATAGATCTAGCATAATTGAGTGGAGTTGCATGTAATCCTAGAAATAGGGTGACATAAATCTACTGGATTAGAGTCAAATTTAATAGGGGAATCCATCGATCGAGTTAATGCGACGATAAGGGTTTTAATTAGAAAGAGATTTGAATTAATCAACCTAGAGTCAGTTGTTCTTACTCTCGAAAGAGATATTAACATAATTTAGGAATTTCTACGGATCAAGACACAAGTGAATAAATCATTTAACTTAGATTCATAATAATAGGTGAAGTCTAGGTAGACTCTTTCCTGGGTATTGTCTATCTCATTGGTTAATATTCGATTATTTCTTTGATTCATTCTCTGTTGCGTTCTTAGTTAAATTGGTTTAGTAAATTTAGATTAAAACACATCACTCCAAATTGTCGGCTAAATAATAGAAAAATGGTAATTACTAATACTTTTAGTCCTCGTGGATACGATATTCTCTACTTACCATAGCTATACTATTGTTTGATATGTGCGCTTGCCTTTGTTGTATTTATAGTTAGTTTAGTGACCATCAAATATATACATATAAAATTTACACCGATGTAAATGGATCCCTCCGTAATTTAAATTATAAATTATTTTTATGTATAAAAGTTTTTTAAACTCTACTAAAAGTATATTTGTTTTTTCATTAAGTTATTTATTTAATTTTAAAATTCAAACACTTGAAAATTATGAAATTCAAAAATAAAATTAATGAAAAACTAAATTTATTTAAAATATGAATCAATTTTTGAAAAGCAATATCAATGATGTGGGTATATGTAATATTAAAACTCGTTGAACAAACACAGTTTTGATACAACTGTAATAATAATGGCGCCATTATTGATGTCCTATAATTTTTTTATTCGGATCTCTCTAATAATAAAACTCTAAGGTTATAAAAAGTCAAGAGTGTTCTCTCTTAGTGTCCTAGAGAAACAGTGATTGTTGTGGTTGGGTTGGAGTATGGTGGTGACTTTGTTGGAGCATGGAGAGGGATGAGATCTCCCTCTTAAAAGACGAACTTCTTTAGTTATCAGTGAAAAGTTCATTGGTGGTTCCGAGTGAAAGTCCGACATTGATTTGTTCGGTTTGGACGAGAAAGTCGTATAATCCAGATAGTTTCAAGGCTCAACTTAAAAGTATTTGGAAGACAAAGAAAAAGATGGATATTTAGGTGGGTGGGCAGAATTTATTCATGATTTCTTTCGAGATTGTGGATGATTTGTAGATGATCATGGAGGGATGACTTTGGCTCTTTCGACATCAACTTATTATTTTTGAGAGGTTGGTAGATCCTATAAAAAGAAGTAAGATTCGGTTGGTACTCTCGCCGTTTTGAATGAAAATTGGTCCATGCCTGCCGGAATGTGATAGAAATGATTTGATGCAAGCCATTGGATTTACATTCGGAGGAGTGATTAGATCAAAGTTGAAAGGTGAATTTTGTTAGATGAAGATTCATTTGGATGCCCAAAAACCATTAAGAAGAGGGGTCTTGTCACAACCGGTACTCAAGAGAAAATCTGGGTGGCATTTAAATATGAGAACCTCCCGAATTTTTGTTTTGGATGTGGGCGAATGGGAAATGGGATCAAGGAGTGTTGTGTTATTTCTGCAAATGTTAAAGAAAGACTAGATGATGAACTCCCTTACTCTCTTATAGTTGTATGGTTGGCCGTGTGCTAGGCTATATGCACCACACCGGCGTGTGGTTGGTTGTGTGATGCATACAAGCATGTGCAATTACACAAGCAATTCGAGTAGGCCATATGGGGCACACGGGCTTATGTGATCACATGTGGAGATCAGGATGGCCGTGTGGCCCATTTTTCAAAAATTTTCACCTAGGCTTGTTTGACTTTAAAATTTGTAATTAAACCTCTAGTGGGGTTCATTCAATTTAAATAAGACTTGGAAATATGAAATCTAATAATATGATATTGTAAGTAGTGTGGGTTTTTCACAAGTAAAAACTATGCATTAATTATTTATGTTTTAACGTTAATCAATTATTATTAGTATATGTTATGAAACATGATTAACTGATGATTGGGATGTACTAAAATGCTTATTAATTCTGAATCTAAGGTAAGTGCTTTGACTTGTATTTTGTGGTCTTCAATTTGTTGTGTGATAATGAATATGTTGTATTTTGACACTCATGTTTTGTGATATTATGGTACAATTTTGTTTCTATTAATCCGATCTCTTAATACGAGATAAACTTCTGAAATCCCCATATGTGATTGCATGTTAAGCATGCTATTATTCTGATTCTGTTTCTGTATGTCATATCACACGTATGGGATGGGTTGATATTGAAAGCAAGAAGTGTATTCTAGCAATGTTACTGCAATTTTGGCAATTAAATCGCAAAATCTTTCTGGTAGCTTAGCTGCACCTTTATGAATGACATACAACCATGACCCGATGTGATTATATAGTCCTAATTGGTGTGATTGGTTGGACAGAGTTGGTGTGTAGTGGATAGAGGTAGGATTTGTGATTGCACCTATATCTGAATCTGCGTCTGCATTTGTATCTAAATTTGAATATGCATATGTATTTGAATATGAAAATACATCTGATTATGTATATGAGAATATGTTTGAATTTACATATGAAAATGTATCTTTTATTTATGCATATTTAATTTGTTGTTTGGGTTGTGTTACACACTGAGCTCGTAAAGCTCACTTTTTGTTTGTTATCCTCAAAGGTATGCGGGAGCTCAGATTGATTTTCTACATAAGATGGTTCGAATTATTTTAATTAAGTTTCTGGACTTTTGAATTTTTGTACTATGTTTTTGGATTTGGTTTTTCTTTTGGGTGTTTGATCTATTGCCAGTTTTTGGGTGTTCGTAAACGTAAAACTGCAAAATCATACGAATTTGACAAGTTGTAATTCAGTTTTCAAAACTAAAACTTTGGAAATTTCCGCTGCAAAGATTAAGTAATCACTCAAGTGTTTTTCTGTAAATAATTATATGGTTTTTAACGAATGTTTGCCTTAGTACTGGAAATGATCTGCCAACATTAGTACTTTTAAAACACATTATTTTGAATTCAAATTCTAGGTTTTGAATAAGTGTTTCTAGACTTTAGTTTTTCTAAATATTTGTGAGAATTTTGCCAAATTTTATGCTTTCGAAACGTGCACTGAGTTTGATTAAAACAAAAGCTTTTAAAGAAGTTGATGTAATTCCTCAATATTCGTTATAACTTTTAGGCCAGGTTTGGGGTGTTACATCGTGCTTATGTGGCAACATAAGCTACTTCGTTGACCTGGTGTTTGATTTACGGTCAACTCATGTTTATCGTTAAAATTGGGTTGATTTTAGAAAAAATCGTAACGTTAAAGATGTCAATTGAAAAAAAGAAAGGTTAAGGGCTCAAACCCAAAAACCCATCAACGTTGAGGTATTTTAACAATTATGCCCAAAAAAACTAAAAAGAACATCAAAAAAACTTTTAAAAAAAAGGAAAGAGGATTTACCAATTGTGAGATAGCAAGAAAAACAATAATTAACATTTCTCATTTGTGCAATTTTTAGTTTTAATACTTAATTTAGCCCTTGAATTTTATATATATATATATATATATATATATATATATATATATATATATATATATATATATTTCACTTTGATACCTAAATTTTTTGTCGTACTATTATCATTCTATTATTAGATTTAGACTAATTTTGTAATGACACCAATTAACATGCGACATCAATTAGAATGTGTTATGTGGCACCTCCAATAATATAGAACATTGCATGTGGCAGATGTATTTATTGAAATTAAAAATAAATATAAACTCAAAAATATATAAAACATATAAAACAATTAAATAATTAAATATTTTATATAATATACCATTGAATTTGACAAATTTTGACCATCGTTGATTTTGTTGGCCAGTCAATGACCAACATTGATTGATTATAGACCGGTGTTGACCGGCAATAATTAAATTTTCATTTGTAGTTTTAATATTTATAAAATTCTAAGAAACATTTTGTAGAAATTAAAAATATTTGAAATTTCTTTAAAAACTATTAGAACTTTTTAGAACTTTTTTAAAATTTTTTAAATTTTGAGTTAAACCTTTTCAAATTTTAGAATTTATATTTTTAGTTGAATTTTTTCTATTTTTTCAATTTTATAATTATATATATATTTTGGGTATTTTACAAAAAAATTTCATTACAAATTTCTAGAACATATTTTTGAAAATTTTGAGTATTTTTTTAATTTTCTAAAGTTTAAATATTTTTTCAATTTTTATTTATGATTTTGGATTTTAGAATTTAAATTTATATATTTTACAATTTTCTATTTTTAAAATTAATTGTTTATGTTTTCATTTTTGAATTTTGAATGATTCATGTGTTATATAAATATTTTAATTTTTAATCAAAATAATTTACATAATATTAAAAAAATAAAGAAGGCTACTGGCTCGTTCTAATAGTCATGTGTTAGGTTCTTTTCATTAAAAAAAAACCAAAATGTGTAACAAAATAATAGTTTAAGTATTAAAATAGGAAAAAATAGTTTAGACACCAAAATGAAAAATGGGTATAATTTAGGGTCAAACTGAGCATTAAGCCTAATTTTTATTATGTTTTAGAAAATTTTAATAACTTTTTATATATTTTAAAATTTTTATAATTAATAAAATTATCTCTTGAATGAACTCGGACATATTGATGTCCAAAAATAAATTTAGATTTCCATATGTCTAAATTCATCATGGACTTGATTTTATAATATTTTTTTTTGTATTTTTTAAATTTTTTTGTTGAAGTGGGCCGTCATCTCAACATCATAATAACTAGGGGTGTTCATTCGGTTAACCAACCCGAAATAACATTAACCGAATTAATCGACCTTTCAAAATTTTTAACCGTTAACCGAACCGAAATTTTTTCAAAAAAAATTAACCAAACCGAAATTTTTTCGGTTAATTCGGTCGGTTAACTGAATTAACCAAAAATTATATATATATTTTTTATTTTTGGTTAAAAATTAACCGAATTAACCGAATTACTTGAATTAACCGAATTAACCGGATTACCCGAATTAACCGAATTGAATCACTACATAATTAAATTAGTTTTAGACTTTTAGACTTTAGTTTTAGTTTTAGTTTTAGAATTTTATTTTTATTTATTAAATTATTTGTAATTTTTATGATTGGGTTGGGTTGGGTAATTGGGTTGGGTTGAATACTTGGGTTTGGATTGTGTTTAGGTGAATAGTGGGCCTATTTACATATTATAATTTTATTTATTAATTTTTCGGTTAAACCGAAAAAATTCGGTTAACCGACCGGTTTCGAACCGAATTAACCGTTAATCGAAAAATCAAAAAATAATTAACCGACTCCCGACGAAAAAAATTCGATTAACCGACCGATTAACCGAATTCGGTCTGTTAACCGAATTTTTTCGATTTTATCCGAATTTTGTACATCCCTAATGATAACTAAGTCGTCAAGTGTTAATGACCATGTCAACACAGTAACGATTAAAGATGAAAATCGTTAGCTAAAGAGCTTAGTTAATTATTTTTAATGTATGATGGCTTGATTAAATACAATTTTTGAAAAAGGAGTTTGATTGCGTTGCTTCTTGGACCCTTAAATCTATTTTTTATACAAAAGTTTCCATTCTAATTTTTCTTTTCAATCTTCTTGAGTGCCTTTGCTCAAAAAATAAAATTGTAATTATGATTCCTTCTTTCTATAATTATTTTAAGTAATATATTTTATTTTATTTAATTTTTAAAATTTTATAAGATAATTTTAATAAAAATCCCAATTTTCAATTTTTCCAAATATTTTATTCTTATAAAATTACATGCCAAATTTTGTTTGAAAAAATTATAAAATTTTAGCATGTAATTTAAAAAAGTCACTACTTACAATAATTAACTAGTTTCTTGATATAAAAAACCCATTTACTTTTAGAAAATTGGCATTCGATGATTAACTTTTTTATAAGAGACATTTCATAATTAGCTAACTTGTGGTAAAGGGAAATGACTTGCACTTTGTTGAATTTAAATTTGGACAATGTTTTTCCCCACAACTCCTAAATAAAAAAAAAATTAAGTCCTTATATTATTACAGCTTATTTTAGTACTAATGCAAAATAAAGGTGACCGATAAGAAGAACAAACTTTATCATGGGATCTAACTTAATAAAAGGGCAAAAGATGAAGAACAAAATTATAGATGGTTTTGGTAAACATTAATCCATTTTAAGCATTTTATAAACAGCTAAAACAAGGGTTGGACTCATTAGGAATCTCGCCATTCACCAAGCTGGTTAATGCTTACTTACAAGATCCTCATTTAAAGGCGATCAGCATATCATATGTATATATATATATTAGACCCCACTCTCTCTATTGGTGTCAATCTCAGTGACATTGACGATTCAAGAGTGCCAGATTTGGATAATCAAAATAAAAAGGGAGGTTGGTTCAAATGGCAGACTCTCCAAATCTCTAGACATGTTTGTACCCATGGGTGCAAATTCATGACGTAAAGAACCCCCAAAGATTCTCTTATCCATTGAAAAACAAACACAAATTTAAGTTTAGATAAGCTTTTTGTATTGTATTTATCAACATATGGTGCTACTGCTAGTACTACAAGCCATGGCAATGCCTTTATTTAATTAATGCTTCGTTTGAAGCCAATCAAATTCAATGGTCATGTTCTTAAGATGCCCTTCCGAGGCGCTCTACCTTTTTGTTCTAATCGATGGATGGGTTCTGGAAATTTGGGCCGTTCAAACTCTGCAAAAATCAGAGGGGAGGCAGCTGAGGGACGCACGTGTTTAGTGGATGGAATTTCATGTGGGGATGATGACCACCATGTGCAACTGCAAACTGCTAAGCTTGTAATTACAGATTTAGCAGATTAAAATGGCCAAAAATAGCCAGCTTAATTTCGGTGGTGCTTTGCCCAAAAACTGCATTATAATCATCATCTTGATATCGTTGACAAAAATTAAGGTTGATATTTGAGTTTTGTATCTGTAACTGTAATATGCGGATTTTATATGTGTTGTATAAGTTTTGTTCGATTTTTTAAATATTTTAATTTTTTTTATTTTTTCGATAATATAAGAAAATATAAGTTCAAATACCCTCTTATAAATATACTTTTATATTTTAAAAAGTAACAGAGTGATAGTCTCGCTACAAAGTACTAGAGTGGATTTTCTTTTCCAAATTATTTGAATAAGTAACTTAATGGAATTATATTTGATATAACATAAGTATAAAAGTTTTATATACCACATTGAATAATAACACGAAAAAGTAATGCTTTATAAATAAATAGTAATAATTTTATTTAAACATAATTAAAATAAATTGTAATTACCTTTTTAAGTTTTGAATTAGAATTTAATGTTTAAGATTTAGAATTTAGGGTTTATATCAAATTTCATGTTCAAGATGTAGAGTTTATGTTAAAATTGGAGTTTTGTATTATGGCTTATGTTTAGATAAATTTTAGTGTTTATTTATAAATCTTCCACCATCTTTTTATTTTACGAGTGATGAGATATTGTATTGTTTTTCACTAATAGCATTATGCATTATAAAAAAGTGGATGACTCTTTTAGAAAGTAAATAATTTTATTTTTAGAAAGTCAATCGTGCACCAGCTCATCTATCTATATTACACATTAAACACTTGATTGAGTAGTTGTTATGAGTTAATTAGACACAAATTTAGTTGGATAATGATAAAATATACTTATTTTAAGAAAAAGAGAGTAAATTATATTATTTTATATAAAATATATAGACATATGACAAGATTTGAACCCAAATTTTATAGTTTTCAAACATTTATATTCAACCATACTTTATTTGTTATTTATATAATTTTTATTAATAAATTATACCATAATGTATTAGATATTATTTACTTATTTAGAAACCCTAGACTACAAAATTGGAGTTGCATGTCAAAATAAATAACAAAAAATAACTTTTGTTTTCAAAATATTCTTATCCTTTGCTTAATATATATTTCCAAGGAACAAAAGCTTTTAAATTTTGGTTTCTGGAATCGGTATCTCCAGACTCCAGAGGAATAATTCTTTACAATCAAACTGACATGTCTCTCATTAACAATAATTTATGGGGCATAAAACAGGTGTTGGGTGCATAATTTAGCTCTAATCATTATTTTCCCAAGAAAAATATCTTTAAGAATCCGAGAAAATAATTCATGAATCAAAGCGTTAAACCATCCAATTTTTTCTATCATTTCAATAGTCCACAATGTTTTATTTTATTTTATTTTTAAAATTGTATCTGACACATTCTTGTTTGTTTCTTTTATATACCACATTTATCTAAATTCAAATAAAATAAATATTCAATGATTACAATTAAATTTTGGTATAACAATTCCAGAGCGGGAGATGAAAGGAGAGGCAGGTAAAGTTCTCACTAGGGGTGACCATTCGATCGAATCGAATCGAAAATTTTCGAGTTAATCGAGTTTTCGAATCTCATTTTATCATCCTAACTTTATTTGAAGTTTTCTCGAATCGAGTCGAGTGAGATGGAATTCGAATCGAATATATTTGTTCAATTAAATTTTAAAAATAATTTTGGGTCCTTGTAACCATTGTCACCCATCGTAATAAAATTTGTCCACCTTAATCAAATTTTTATTAACTTTCATCACTTCATAATTTATTTATTAATTTTTATATACTGGTTAGCTTCTTTGCTTGCTTAGTTGTTTCAATTATCTTGATTCTTGTCACTATGTATTTTAGAATTAAAAATATATTAAATGTAAAAATATGATTTTTAATAAAAGTTATTTTAAAAATAAAATGTGAAATTGATACCAATATAAAATTTTAACACGAACATTTTATGGCATAATTAATAATTCAATTTTAATATAAATATTCAATATGACTAAACAATTCAATAATATAAATAATATAAAATGTGAAATTTAATTTAATAATATAAATAGTAGATATAAATAAAATTATTACTATTTATGTTTAGTGATTTTTTGGATAATTTTGATTTTTATTAGAGAGTAAAGGTTGAGAAGTAAAAGTTTAGGGAAAAATAAAAGTTTTGGGGAATAAAAGTTTGAGGAAAGTAAATAGGGGGAGTAAAATTTTGGAGGGAAAATATTAAAAAAAAAATTGGAAGGGGGAGGGTTTGGGATAGATGGGAGGTGGGATGAGAAGGGAATAAAAGTTTTAGGGGAAAAGTGGGAGGGAGTAAAAATTTGGGGGGAAAATAAAAGGTTTTGAGGGTTTTTGGGAGTAAAATTATGAAAAAAATAAATGGGAGAGTAAAATTTTGGTGGGAAATGAATTTTGGGTAGATTGGAGGGTTGGGAGGGGAGGGGAGTAAAAGTTTTGAGGGGAAAGTGGGAAGGAGTAAAAGTTTTGAGGGAAAAATAAAAAGGTTTGGGAGTTTGGGGTAAAAATGTAAAATATTATAGTTTGATATTCGAATTATTTGAATTATTTGAGTTATTCGAATTCGAAAACTCAACTCGATTCGAACTCGAAATTCGAAAAAAAATTCAAGTTGATTCGAATAACTCGATTAACTTGAATAACTCGAAATTCAATTTTTTTCGATTTTTTCGAGTCGAATCGAGTTTTGCCCACCCCTAATTCTCACAATTCTTTGAAACATGTGAATCTAAGTTTTACGGGCTTTTTTCGAGCATTTGGAATATATAACTTATCCAAACCCTTTTCTCTTCTAGGGATGGCGCAGCGATCCGAAAAATCCCAATAGGTTCAGCTTCATCAAGGGACCGACTACTCAGGCATTTTACTAAGTCTGGGGATTATGAAATTAGATCAAGTTATCGGTTTCTTTGCGATGAAGAAAATGTTATTGAGCGTAACAGCCCATCTACAAGCTTAGATTGCTCGGCAGCTTCAAAAAACTGGGCAAAGCTATGGAAACTTCAATTAGCGCCCAAAGTTAAATCATTTATTTGGAGAACTTGCCATAATGATGTAGCTACCAAAAAGAATTTGGCAGAAAGAACGAAGCATAAGGATCAGAAGTGCCCAAGGGGTTACAATGAAGATGAAGCATGCAACATGTCATGTTTTTTTTCTCCATTTGCTAAGGCAATTTGTGCAATCTCTACTTTTAACTACAACCCAAGAAGGGAGGGATTTCAAAGCTTTTGATTATGGTGGAAAGGTATTTATTGTTTCAGCAAAGACCAAACTAAAGCACATTAAGCAAAAATGGGGAAGGATAAAAATTCATTAACCAACTGCAATGACTATATACATGACTCTAAAATAAAATAGCAAACTCAACTTCCTACTCCCACTAAAATAACCCACTAACACAGGTAAGTAAAACTCCGTTAACTCAAACTGAACTTGAAAATGTCAAAAACAAACTCCCTGAAAATTAGGACTTCAACTAAGACTAACTTAATGACAGAAAAAGACTTTGTAGCCCTTGAGACACTAACATTCTCCTCCTGACTCAAGTGCAGAAGGCTCCAAGTTTGTTCCTAAGAAACTCAAATCGAATAACATGGAAAGACTTAGTAAAAATATATGTCATTTGGTCCTCTGGTCTGCAATAAACCAACTTCATTTCACCTGTCTTTTGCACTTCCCCCAACACATGATACTTTTTAAAATGCTTTGTTCTTCCATGAAATACATGGTTAAGTGAAATAGCTAGAGTAGCTTGATTATCCACAAACACCTCTATGCTTCCCTCTTGTCTCAAATGCAGATCACCCATTAGCTTTTTCAGCCATACAACTTGATTTACAGTAGTAGTAGCTACAATGAATTCAGCTTTTGCAGTTGATTGAGCCACCATCTCTTGCTTTCTTGAGCACCAAGATGAGCAACCTGACCCAAATGTGAAGTAATAGCCTAAAGTGCTTCTCATATCATATAGTGATCCAGCCCAACCACTATCAAAATAGCCTTGCAACTTGAACTTCTCAACTTTGCTAAAATTGATTCCTTTTGCAAGTGCCCCCTTCAAGTATACCCTCTTTACAACAATCATATGAATTTCACTTGCATAATGAAGAAATTTAGACAAAACACTTACAATGTACATGATGTCTTGCCTAGTAGATGTGAGGTACATTAGACACCCAATAAAATCTTGTAACCTTCTCATCTACAGAATCTGCCCTATCCATCTTCTAAAGTTTTTATTTCTGATTCATTGGAGTGCTCACACTACTACACTCCTCCATATTGAGCCTCTTCAAAATCTCCTTTATATACTTCTTCTAGTAGACAAACACCTCATTTTAACCCTGCTTGATCTCCATTCCCAAAAAGTAATGTATCTCACCAAGATCAATCATCTTAAATACCTTCATCATATCTTTCTTGAATGTTTCAATCTGATTTGTATCACTTCCTGTCATCAACATGTCATCTACATATAGAGAGATACAATGATTAGATTTTCTCCTGACTTCTTCACATAGAGAGTGGGTTCACTCATGCTCTTCACAAAACCTAATTTCAAAAAGTGCTCATCCATCTTGTTGTACCATGCTCTAGGAGCCTGTTTTAACCCATGTAGAGTCTTCCTTAATAGATACACCTTTTTTTCTTGACCTAGTGTAATAAAGCTTTCTGGTTACTCAACATAATTTTTTTTCCTCCAATATTCCATTCAAGAATGTTGACTTCACATCCAACTGATGCATCCTCCAACCTTGTTAAGCTGACACAACCAAAAGCATTTTAATTGTGTCGATCCTTGCCATAGGTGTATCACCCTATACCCAACCCATTTTACTGGATT
Organism: Gossypium raimondii; assembly: GCF_025698545.1. NCBI lineage: Eukaryota > Viridiplantae > Streptophyta > Magnoliopsida > Malvales > Malvaceae > Gossypium > Gossypium raimondii. The sequence goes on along the minus strand of NC_068571.1, from coordinate 33,901,237 downwards.
CGAGCATAAGACGCCATATTTCTTACACACTTAACTAAATTATTCAGTCTACTAAAAACTATATTGAATATACATTTATTTATTAAAATTTCATTCGCAAGATAATATGTTTGAATAATGCATTTATCGTTTATTAAAGAATTTTCAAAGATAAATTAAAATCTTATATCAATCTACTTAAAGAAACAGGCACATTGTGGCGGATATTACTATTTTTCATTTGAAAACATTTTTCAAAAAGGGTTCCTCTGTATGCATAATATTGCCATCGATCTAACACCATGACACATCCCTGGCTTAGTCCCTCCTAGTGTACAGGTTCCACTCATAGACATGCAAACCAAAACACGTATATAAGTTTCCAAAGAACTTTGCAAGTCTCACTTAGATTTACCTTTTTACAAATATGTAGATTCTTTTTTGCTACTCCATAAGTTTGGCTTCCCTCTCAAACAATGGTGGATACCTTTCTGATTCTCGATTGGCAGATAACCATAAGTCAATTATTGCATTTAACAATCTTATACTCCTTTCACATTAACTATTTTACACCAATCCCTTAGAGATTGTAGTTAGATACACTTCTTAGATCATTACCCAGCGGGTTCTATTCTTGGCAAATTTTTTAAATACTCTCACAATTACTAGAATACTTGTTACCTTATACCTCAAAATCAACCCATAAAAATAGATTTAATGGGGGAATATAATAGTTTAGTTCTTATAATAGAAATTCCAAATGGTTTCCGTGCAAGATTCAATAGTTTTCAGGTATGGCAGACTCATACACTACCAACATTTCAAATGTCCCAAGTTCTCTGTCATGGCAAATCACTATGGTAGATTCAACAGTTGGTTACTCTGTCGAGTATTCTACTAGAAAATGCCTCACAGTCATACTCAGATCTTACACTCGAAAAACTAGAATCTCTCTACTTGATCATTACAGAATTCATTCCACTAATTTCTGAGATAACACGCTACAAAGGCTTCTAGAAAGAGTTAGCGATAGAGTATTTCCTAAGGATTCACCACAAAGGCTTTCTAGAGAATTTGCCACAAAGGCTTTCCAAAGAAATCTGTGTTTATTGTCCTGGAGAACCATTTTGGTGGATACCATGAACTCCTCTCACATGGTATTATACCTTTACACCTCCTTGGCCTATTGTCACATGATGCCATGGCCATGAACTTCCATAGATTTATCTCGTGATCTGTCAGTTTGGTTAGCATTACAGCTACCCAATCAGAGACTACACAATAAATCTTTTTCTCAACTTTTTACTTAACTCAAAATTGTCAGACACTGAACCCATATATTAATGAAGTATAAAACAAGAACTATAACACGCTAGTAGCAATACCACATAGCACACAACACCATACTATGCTGCATAATGTTCACATCATTTACGTATTTGTACATATCTCTAATAGACATGCATTCACATAATTCCTTTACATGTAATAGTCAGGTTTAGAGAGTCACTAGAGACCTACCATTACCTTGGCCAAGAGCTTTTGCTTCAACAGTCTTTCCCAAACCAACAGAAACTGCTTAAAGGATCATAAGATTTCCATTAGAATCCTCATTACTGACATTTTACTAATATTTCAACTACAAACAACCCTTATGCAGGACCTTCCTGTAACACTATTTTCTTCTATAGTCTTAATGTGAAAATTTGTAAAGCTTATTAGAAGGCTGTATCATCTCTCTTAGTTCGACCTCATTAAAGAGGAAGAGGAGGATGTTGAGGTTAGAAAGAAGATCCCGAACCTTAAGCAGATAACCTAAAACTATTTGAAGTGTCCATTTCCCCTAAATATATTCTCGGTCCCCCGATTTCCTTACTAGTTTCAAGCTAGGTGAAAGAAAATCCGGCGAAGATTATCTTCATTGTTGACCAGTCATGAGGAGGTCAAGTCAATCTAATTTACTACTATTGAGAAATAACTAACCATGTTACTTATGACAACTTATTTAGTTGGCTTGTTTAAGTGTACAAGTAATCTATCATTCATTTTGCTACTCTACTCTTTGCTCTGATCTCTGCCTTTTGTTGCCGTAGAATCCTAACAACTCCCAACTAATCCGATATGAGATCCAATTTGAATAATACTCACACAAATCAATCGTACTGTGTCTTGGCGGAGACTCTCATTTGGCATGATCTTTAAGAAAATTAAGCCTCTTGCGATTTCCTTATACACTTGACAGTCTCTTCGTGTTTAAACAAACACTAGGGCGTACACCCTTCATAAGTGCGCGCTTTCTAATTTTAGGAACATCCTACAATCAATTCTTTATATACCGCCAATGGGCGGATGCTTTAATGCTAGTATGCGTTAACATCCTATAATCAATTCTTTATATACCGCCAATGGGCGAATGCTTTAATGCTAGTATGCGTTAACACTCTAATTTGCCAACTAACCAGTCGAGTGGCGGATTAAGCTGTCATGGTGCATCCAAAACAGAATTAATATACTTTATCTCACTCTTAATTGGATTCATAAATTCTAGAGTGTGACGACAAAAGAAAAAGTTTGGTTTTGAAAACCCACTTCACTCTAATCACAACCAACCTCTTCTTGTACTTTTTCACTGAGCCATCAAGATTAAGTTTGGTTTTGAAAACCCACTTCACTCTAATCACCTTTCTATTTACAAGTATCTCAAGTAGATCTCATGTCTGGTTTTTCTCTATCATGCCCAACTCTTACTTCATTGTCTCCATCCACTGCCGATCATCTTTGGCTTCCTTATACTCTGTAGGTTCAAGAACAACCACATTGCACCACTTATAAAGTTCACTCAATGATCTTGTACCTCTAATTGGTGTATCATCCACCAATTCATCAGGATTGAGACAAAACTCCTGCTTCTTTTCTTCTGCATCACTTGTCCAATCCCACAAATATATCATACTCAGATTTCTCTCCTAACTTGTCCCTCTTAACCTGTGGCGCATTACAGAAACATAAACAACCAAATACATTCAGACTCTTCATAGTTGGCTTTATCCCAAACCAAGCTTCATAGGGTGTTTTATTCTCCAATGCCCTTGGAGACTATCTATTCCAAAAAAAATACAGTTGTGTTAGCTGCCTAAACCTAAAATTCCTTAGGTAGGGACTTCTCATTCAGCATGACCTAGTCATCTCCATAATGGTCCTCTTTTTCCTCTCACTAAATCCATTTTATTGTAGAGAGTAAGGAGCAGTGATTTGATGATCTATCCTGGCCTCCTCAAAGAAAGAATTTAACCATTGTGAGGTATATTCAGTCCCATTATCAAATCTGAAAATGTGAATCTTACAGCCACTTTGATTCTCAACCCATCTCTTTTACTTCAAAAACACTTCAGCAACCTTAAAGTTTTCCTTCATGAAGTAAATCCAGCACATTCTGGTAAAATCATCAATAAAGATAATGAAATAGTTGTTGTCATTCAATGAAGAAGTTGCTTGAAGAGCACACAAATAAGTGTAAATCACCTGCAACTTCTTTTTGGCTCACGAAGTTAAGTTTTTGAAAGGCAATTGATCGTGCCCAGACATGTATGCACCAAGGCTATAATTCAACACAAAACAATTATAATCTAGTGGTGTACTGCATGTGTGACAAGTTGAGTTGTAATATTTGTAGTGTTACAATGGAACACTCGAGTAATTTCATGGATCGAACCTAAGAGAGTTCCGGGACTAAGTGATTCCTAAGCAACAAGCATGCAACCATGAAGTCTAGTTAACTACTCGCTAAGTCCTATATTAAAACAATTCATAATTAAGGTTAATTACGCTAATTAATTACCTAACACTAAAAATGACCAAATTGTAAAATAGACAAAATTAAGCAATTAACAATTCAATAAACAAAAGCGGTTGGTTGAATTCCATGTTGCTAATTAGTCTTTGAATTAGGGATCTAAAAATCTTAAACTTCTGAGTGGCTCAATTTTACCTCTCGGCCACCATTTTATCAAATTAGACGACTTGGTTCGGTTTATCTCTCAACTGCACCGTTGGAATACCCTATACTAACTCAATCACATTGTTAAGTCCCCCATGACAATGTTTTACCAATTTGGGTCTTAAAAGGGTGTAAAACTAAGCAAAAACATTTATTAATGCTTAAAGCTAAAGATCAACAAAAATAAATAAAACACACATAAATTGCTTGAGAATTAACTTCTCGAGCGTATTGGAGAGTCTAATTTGACGTATCAGTTTACAAAGAATCAACAACCTTATTTGATTATCATTCAAGCAAGCTTTGCACTTCAAGTTCAACTCCTCCAGAATTGGTAGCCCAATTTCCATATCATTCTTTTACATGAACTGTAAACCTTTGTGATGAAAGTGCCCTAACCTCTTATGCCACAATTTAGAGTCACTAACCTAACACTTGAATTCCACTTGCTTCTTCTTGAGTGGATTCAATTAAAAATTTTTCTTCTACATCTTGATCCTAAACAGTTCACTGCCACTAGAGTCCAAGATCAAACACCTTCCCTCTTCAAACATATGTTGGAAAAAAATCCGATTAGCAAACGATTTTCTTGCATAGTAAAAAAATAAAATTTTGAAAATAAAGCCGATTTTTTTTATATTTATAGCAATAAATTTTTTTCCCGTAATAATACCTATACTTTGAGCGAGACTAATCCTAGACATTTCCGGCTTTCAACCAAATGAACTTCTCCGCTATTCTCATACCACGAACTGCTTCGAATGTGGGCTCAAACAATTACGAATCAAATATAGAACTAGAAATAATTTTCTTTATTTTCAGTAGGAAAGTAAACCTCTCTCTTATAGAAACGGCTAGAATCGGTATTCCCAGAAAATAAAATTTATACTTAGAAATAAATTCTCACTATTTTCCAGTAAAATAACAATGTCGAAGTTGTATATAAATTATTATGTTTTAGCCCTACTGATGCCATCTATTTATAGTGAGAGGAAGTGAAACCCAAGTTAAATAAGTAGAATGCATTCAATGCCTACTTAATAGAAAAACAATCCCTTGTTGAACTAGAAGAGAGAGGGGCTAATAGGGTGTGCTTCCCCTCATATGTATTATGATGGGGATTCAGGCCTCTCATTTTTTATGTCCAATTATATATGCTCTTTGGACTTTTAACCCAACACTTAATAATTTAATCCAATCCAACACATGTTTTTCTGTTTCTCAAAATATACATTATTTATTTAATTAATTTTAATTAATTATTTTTCTAATTAAATAATTTTCTTAACCCAATTCTAAATCCATTAAAGCCATGACAACTTTATCGTAAAAGTATCTACAAGAAAATATATTTAATTTTTCTACATGTAATGATTCACAAAACCAATTAATTTAATTCCATTTTCAAACTTCAATGAATTAATTAGTAATTCAAAAATCATAAATTATTTCACATGTTATTTTCATACTTAGTGAGAAAACCACATTCATTTCTAAATGCTACTCATTGGTCTAACTTTATCATTTCTATCCATTTATGTTCATTTGATTTAATATGCAATTCATTTATGGTTTCAATGAACTAGCGGAGAGACCAATTTGATATATGTGATTAGGGGTCAAAAGATTTATAATTTAAGTTTCAGCTTTTCGCTTATTAATTATAAACTCATTTAGTCACGAAGTCATTTCACTATAGTATCATGACTGATCTCTCCCTAATGGCATACCATAACGAAAGCTACTTGATCAGTGCTCGTCCAATGACCTTGTCATAAGTTTGTTACCCTCATAAGGTATCATTAATCTCTTTGAGACAAATTTGTTCTCACAATATTATCCTATTTTTTCTCATGGTAACCATTACATCTTCATTTATGAAAATACAACTATTATCAAATAATAATTAAGTCATTCATCACAAAGACAAATGACCCGTGGCCACGTTTACTTTTCATCTATCATGTAATGCCAATGAGAGAATATCATTCCCCCATGTCTTGGGTTATAAATTCCATTACTCTAAATGATGCTACATACTATAGAAGTCATATACCCGACGTACCAGCTTTTGGTTTCTTATGTATTAGAACTTAGGCTTTTACTAACATCAAAGTATACGAGTCACGCATACATAGTCCATCATCCACTCAGGATTAAGGTATGACACAGTATCAATGTCACAAGTGAACAAATCCATAAACAGATTCAGGATCTATTTCTCTTAGGTCGAGTCTGATGTACTGTCAGTCAAGTCAGTCACATCTATGTCTCTATCTTCTATGAGTCATCTACTTCGATGGCCAAGACAAAGTATCTCTCCAATTAGACTTGATAAATGTCTGTCGTAATTTGATATGCCAAATTAGGCTCTCTAATGCACTTGATGAGCTTATTCTCAACAAATTTAAATGTCTTTTATATTTTTTGTCAATTTTTTAGTTCAAAGCATTCATAAACATTTTTTGTTTAGTTTTAGACCCTTTTGAGACCCAAATTGGCCAAATGTTTCATGGGGAATCTAACAATGTAATTGAGTTGGTGTAGAGAGACAATAAAGGCTCAAACTCGAGGAGAATGTCATACAGAGCGAGTATCGCGACGCCAATGCTATAGAAGTCATGATATCCCTGAAGGTGTTGAAATGAAGAAATTGAGCCCTTTTCAGTGGTACCGCGACACCAAAGGATGGGTATCATGACACTGAAACCCTAATACCCCAATTTAGATACTATTTCAGGTATCGCGATACCTCTGCCTGATGGGTGAAAAACTGTAGGGGCAATTTTATGTCCAAACAAGCTTAAGTCTTTTTATAATCTAAGGGAATAATTGTCAATGTTAGGTTAAATATTTGTATAGTATAAATATTTCTTTATAAGCTTTTGATTTCATATTTTTGTTGGCTAAACATTTCTTTTTAGTTTTTCATAGTTTTAGGTTAGATTTTCTTTTCTTTTCATTTTTAGATTAGGTTTAGAATATATTTTATTTTTATTGTTTTCTATTTCTTCTTTTATTGTTGAAGACTAAGCAAAAGAATGATCACCAAACTCTTGGGCTTTATTGGATTCCCATCAATTGAATGAGCATTTTCTTAAACTCTTTACTTTTATTTTATGTCTACCATGTGTTTGATAAAATGCTTGTTTGAAATTTAAGTTTGATTATATGCTAAATTGGTTGGTGGTTTGTTAATTGGTTATTTCTTAGTTGAAGTTAATGTCTATTATTGAATTAATTGATTGTTCAATTATATCAAAATCCTTAATACACTAGAATTGATGCCTCTAGTAAAAAATCTAGATAAACGAAACTGACAGGAGAGTTTATCATTAGACAGTTTGATATAATTGTGTCAAATAGTGAGACTGAGAGGAGATCTATATGCCTAGGTGAGATCGAGAGGAGAACCTAGGTGGTATTTTTTAGTCTCGGATGAGATCGAGAGGAGATTCTTAGCTAAGAGTGCTAAACAATATAATCGGTATAGCTTTATTAGCTTAATTAGTGAGTAACAAACCAATCGGTCATCGTTTTATCTTTTTCATTGTCTAAAGTAATAAGTAAGAAAATTAGATTAGTTTGTTTAATTGATAAGTTAAATTTATTTTATAAACAATTTATTTTGGAATTTGCACTAATAATTCTGACTTATTTAGATTAGTAATTGTTTAACTTGTAATTAACTTGATAATCACATTTATCAATTTGGAAATCCTTTAGGTTCGATCATTGGAATACTCGGTGTTTCATTATAACACTACAAATAATATAATTGCCCTATCACACTAGCAAGAAAATAAAAATATTAAAATTAATTAAGCCTAAAGTATCTTAAAACTTTAAGGAACATAAAAGAAAACCACCTTATTGATTGGTAGAATCGTCGTTTTTCGACATTGAAAATAAAACAAATGGTAATTGAACATATAAAATAAATAAGGAGCTTAAAGAAAAACTCCCTCAATTGATACTGGAGTCGCCTTTGTCGAAAGTGGAGTCAAAGGGTCATTTCTCACACTAATCATACCCATCTAAGAAGCAATAATACTCTCACCCAGCAAATCTATCAAACATTTTATCTAAGAATCGTAACGAAAAATGATTTTTCCTAGTTTCTTTATTTAACATTCGATAATCCATACGGATCCTCCATCCTGTACTTGTTCTAGTCGGGATTAGCTCATTGTTCTCATTCTCCACAAGTGTAATGCCTCTTTTCTTTGGAGCATATTGAATTGGGCTTACCCATGAGCCATCTGAGATTGGGTAAATAATTCCCACATCTAGCCACTTGATAATCTCTTTCTTCACTACCTCTTTTATAATCGGGTTTAACCATCTTTGACCTCCAATCATTTTTTTTGCCATCTTCTAATATGATCTTATGCATGTACAAACATGGGATAATACCTCGGATATCAGCTATGATCTACTCAACCACCTTTTTAAACTTCTTCAATGAGTCAATCAATTTTTCCTCTTGACTCTCGATTAGCTCAGCTGAAATTATGACAAGCAAAGTGGCAGAGTTACCTAAATAAACATATTTTAAATGAGATAGAACTAACTTTAACTCCAATATAAGCGGCTCTTCAATTGATGCCTTCAGTTGAATATGCTCACAAGACGCCAACTCTAATGATTCAAATCAAGATTGTTGAACAAGTCTCTCCAAATTGGCCTCCAACAAAGCCAAATATTCCTCCCATTATTCATCACGTAGTGGACCGAACACTAAGATGCACTTTAATGGATCCTCTACAGAATTGAGTTCCCATTCTATAGCCAAGGATTCTAACTCAAACATTGAGGAACACTCTTCAACTCTATCAAGAATTGAGTTCCCATTCTGCAACCAATACATATTTAATTTTTCCTTCCGAATGTACTAAGGATTTGTTTGCTAGTTGAAGCATAACCGCCGTTGGCCTAACTTCACCAATTCCTAATTTTTTGAATAAAGACATGGGCATGAAGTTGATGCTTGCTCCCAAATCACATAAAATCATATCACAGTAGGAATCTCCAATATTACAAGGTATGGTAAAGCTCTCTGGCTCTTCCATTTTTTAGGGAAGTTTGTTTCGCAAAAATGCACTACACCCCTTCGAATCTTTTCTTCTTAAAGAGAATATTCTTCATGAATTTGACATAGTTTGAAATTTGCTCTAGAGCTTCCATCAATGGGATATTTATGTGAAGCTTCTTAAGTACATCCAAAAACTTTTTGAATTAAACTTATTGCTTCTGTTGCTAAAGTCTTTGAGGATAAGAGGTGGTCGAACCTTAGCTTTGGTTGGGCAGCATTTCTACAGCATTTTTTTTGCATCTGATACAAGTGTTAAATTATCAAAACTGACTTGCTGAGGGTTTACCTTATCAGGGATCGCAACTTTCGACTTTTGTAAAGCAGGAGTTTCAACACTCGGTTAAACTTCCTCGTTCTGGGCTCAAACATCCTTCCACTTCTCAAAGTGGCAGCTTTGCAATGCTTCTTACCCGAACTTCTCGAATTTTCAGTGTCACTTAATAAAGCACCTTATGGTTTATTTCAAGTTCGTTGGCTAGCTGCTCTATCTGGTTCTCCAAATTTCTAAAAGTGACATCATTATTTGTCATATATGTTTTTAACAAGTTCTCCAAATTATTGGAAGATTCAACTTGTAGAGGTTTCTAAAGTTGTTGAGAAAACCCAGGTGGATGATTCAATCTAGATTGCATATAAGAGTTGCTAGGACCAACCCCTTAATTACTCTATGAGAAATTTAGATAAATACGCCCTGAAGGATTCTAGTAATTTAGCTGTGATCTTTGCTCACTTTTATTCTGTTTCTAGTTACCCATGTAGTAAATAGACATTGGGTTTGATGGGAAATTTTCGAACATGTGACCATCTCCACAATAAACACAAAAGATGTTCTTAAACTGGCTTGGTTACTGACCTGTCATGTTAGCATTGAAATCGTTAGTGGTAATGTTCTTAAGCATGGAGGACATAGAAGATACCTTAGCTACCAATAAAGTAAGTGCTTCAAATTCATGTACTCATGTCACTCGGTACAGGAGGTTACCATGCAAGATAGTGCACGAGTATGATAGAAACTGTCTTGTACCCCTTCCCCGATCCGATCGCCGAAACTGAGCTACAGGAGTTTACCATGCAAGATATACATAACATACACATACTTTAAACATACATGGCAGACAATATCATGGACTAATAAGTGGCGAGTCAAACCTGTGGGTACGCATTGACATTCAGATGGCTAAGCTACAGATTATTTCGCAAACACGCTTTTTGCGGAAAGTAAGGTGGACATCTAATTTGGAAAATTTCCTGCGGACCTTCTTGCTAATCTAATTGTCATGCTCTAAATGTTTAAAATCTACAAGATAAAAACAATCTCAGCATAAGTGTTAAAAATACTTAGTAAGCTCAAATAAATTTGATAGTTAACTTACCTCACATAATAATTATATGATAATTTAATATGCAAACACAATTTTCCTATCAGCCAACACAATTCGCCAACAAGGTAAGTGCATATAATTCAACACATACAGTATATCGAATATGCAACACAATAAAAATCTTCATATCTAATTCATTCTTATACCTTTCACTGGTGCGGACTCCAATTATAATAGTCAATTCTTTCATTTAACATCATTCCTTAACTTGTCAATTTAACATTTCACATATTTTATATTACTCAATGAACATCATAAAAGAACTCAAAACACAGGTAAGCTTCACATTAGAGGCTCATTCGAGCTAATCACGTACAGAGGTGTCAGGTTACCCGTCCAAGCTAAACCTTTATCAACATAATGAAAGCTTAGTCAGGTTTGTATATACATGTAAGCTTACAAGTCCAAGCTAAACCTTTAAAACGATATCAAATTACCAGTCCAAGCTAAATCTGTGCCATATGTATCTTCGAGTCTGCAAAAAATGCTGGATCTCGGAATTGTCAGAAAATAACATGTAACCATGTGTATGAGTCTTTTACTAAGTCCATCGGGACACTTTCATTTTGTAATCTCATTTGCATTCTTTCGTATTATAATACAACATTTCTCCTCTATATATATTTAACAAACCAAATTTGTCCTACCAAATTTTCAATTATACAATTAAAGAACAAAAGAAAAGAAAGTTTAATATTGTTCATATTGTATGAACTTACCTAACGGAATGATAACTCGCCACAATAAAGTTTACTCAACAACTTTTCCTTTCCCATGATCTTTTCTTGGTGGATTTAATTCTTAATCTATTACAGAATTTAATTCAATTTTTATAAACCAATATCATTCATTAGCTTATAAAGCATATAAGTCAGTTCAATTCTATCATTCAAAATTCCCTTAAGCTTAACACGATACACAATTGAACCCTTTTATAACAAAATTTATAGAAATCTCAAACTGGTTTCGAAATGTCTATACTTAAGCCTTGATAATCAGAACTAGCAAATTTTCATTTTATCAAGTGTTCCTTTTTCATAACTCCACTTCTAATCTAATCATTTAACACTATAATTTAAAGTATTCAACAACGGTAATCTCAAGAAATCTTTAACTGTTTTTGAAACAAACACCACTATTAGCTAGATAGAAGCACGACAATTTCAAAAAACATCAAATCCAAGTAAAACGGACTCGAATTAGCTTTCCATGCAAGAGAACAAAGCTTGGTCGAGTTTTCCTAGATCAACAAATAAGAAAGACGATGATGGAAAAAATGAGAGAAAAAAGAATGAGTTTTCTTCCCTTTGTCCATTATGTTACGATATATATATTTAATCCAATCATTGATTACAATTAACATGATGATAGATAACGCTAACACATGTCCTGCCATTATCTATAAATATGACTTAATTACCATTTTAATCCCTAATCAATTAACGTATTATCATTAGTAAAGAGCAATCCATAATGTTTAACTTTTAACACCTTTATGATATCATCCCTATACTATGATCAATTCTCTAATCAATCAAATTATTTGAACTAAAATTCCATATAACACTATATTGAAAGTTAACTAATTACCGTAAAAACTACTAAGTATGCTTAAAATAAATGAAAATGTACACGAATAACCAAGAATTCACAAGATTAGATTACTATGACATGCAAGAGCTAAATTAATTGCTTTCTTTACTTAAAATTACTAAAAATATCAATTATGTTACGAAAAAACCATGGCAATTCGGTTATTTACTAACTCATATTTTATAATTTATGAAGTTATACTTATTAACCCATTTAAGTTTCTTTAGCATACTTCTATGTTCAATCAACTTTAAAGTTTATTAAGCGACATCATAAAGGAATTATACAAGGTAACATTATTCTTAAATAACATTACTAATTTAATTAGCAAATCAAACATGTACCATTCAAATATTGTGTTTATTAATTACCATCTTGTTTGGACTAAATAATTAGTTCATATTCTTCCCTATATTAATTATGCATGAGTAGCATGATCATGATTTTACTTGAATGAATAAACAACCGAAGCACATAACAACATCAACAAATTAGTAATAATAAAAGCAAGGGATATTCAATCAATCTAGCATCAATAGAATTAAGTCATTATAATTAAATTGAAAGCAGAAAAATAATTGGCAATCATGTTTATCAACTTTGAACAAAATTAAAACATTAAAGGGAAACAAACTAGAAGTCGAATTTGGTGTTTTTCTGTGGCATGGCTTGTGTTGTTTTTCCTCCTTTATTCTCATTTGCTCCTATGCACAATTACTCTTCAAAGTTTCAAATTTGGCTGCTCAAAAAAATCTCTTAATTGCTCTCTTGAAATTGTGTGTTGCTCTCTCAAATAGGAAGTGAATGAAGAGAAAATGAGAGATGGAATGATCAGTGAGTGATCCTTGAATGACCCCAATAGCCCTATTTATACTTGTTAGCCCTATTTATTTTTAGCAAACTCATCCCCTATTGTTTTCTATATAGGTGGTCGACCCTTGCTTTGTGGAAGAGGAGTGGACGACATGGAGGGGATGATTCGTTTATTGAGGAAGTTTGCTTAAAATATAGAGGGAAGGTGGATGATCAGCTTAATTAGTGGAGAGAGAAATTCTTGCTGATTTTTAAGTGTTTACCAAGCCCTATGGACAATTTGGGCACCTCTAATGGGCGGTTGGGCTCATTCCTCTTTAGTGGACTGTCTAATTTTGTTAACTCAACTTAGAGTTGGGTTAAGAGTATTTTAATGGTCCAGTAAGCTTATTTTAGGGCATCCAATGATGGCACCACATAAGCCCAATCATGCATGGCTTTTGCTACGGAGATGCTGCAGCACTGAGCATCTATAAGTGAGTTTCAAGTCCGTTTTTCTTTTCAGTGCACCAAATATCTTCAAAAATGCAAAAGAATCATGTGTTTAGCAAATAAAATGATTAAAATAACAAATTTATCTTAATATTTTCCAACAAGACAAAATTATAATAAAAACTACGAAATGTGTTATCAATCACTCAAAATTTGGATGAATTATTAGTTTAAAAGTACTAAAGATAACTTTATATTCTTGAGTTATCACCACTCTTCTTTCCTTTTCACTTCATGTCCTTTCCTACTTTATCCTTCTACATCTTAGCTTTCAATGCTCTTTCTATGCTTCCTTCCTACCTCATTAGCCTCCTATGCTCCTGTGCTTGTAAAACACTAATCAACTCCATTACTCTCAACTAAGTCAAGTTCTTGGTGTTCTCCAAAGAAGCAAATGTTGCGTCATACTTCTAAGGCACAAAAACTAGTATTTTATGCACAATCTATTATCAGAGAGACCAGTCCTGAGAACCTTTGCCTTGTTCACAATCTCTATCAACTTGTCTGAGTATTCTTTGATTGACTCAGACTCCTTTATCTACAGCCTCTCAAATTCTCTAATCAAGTTCAACACCTTAATGCTCTTAATCCTCTCATCTCATTGGTAGTCAACCTTGAGGTAGTCTCATATCTCCTCTGCTAATCCAAAAACCATAATTCTATTGAATATGGTTGATGAAATAACAAGATAAAGGTAAGCCTTTGCCTTTGCCTTCCTAGTGGTTCTTTCCTTGTGCAGTTTGATCTGGTTAACAGTTGGATTGTTGACAAGTGGAGCAACCTCATAGTCTTGCTTGACAACTTCCCAATAATCACAACCCTTCATGTATGCTTGTATTTTTATAGCCCATGCTTAATAGTTATCTCCATCAAACACAAGTGGGGCTCGGATAGACAGGTTGCTTGATTCTAATTCCATTTTTCTCAATTCTTCACAAGTGTATCACTTGATTTTTCTCTTGGGATTATCACAGGGCTTCTATTACAAGTCTCTCAAGACAAAGGGCTTCGGTACCAATGTTTCAATAGAGAGCTAACTAAAGCATATAAAGCAAAATTGGGGAAGGAAAATTTCATTAACCAACTGCATTGACTATATGCATGACTCTAAAACAAACTAACAAACTCAGGTTCCTACTCCCACTAAAACAACCCACTAACACAGAAAAATAGCAACTCATTTAACTCTAACTGAAGCTAAAAATATCATAAACAAACTCCCTAGAAACTAGGACTTCAATTAAAACTAACCTAATGACAAAAAAAGAGTTTGCAACCCTTGAGACACTAACAGTATTGTTTCTTCATTTCTAAAATTTGGATCGTATTGTTCGAAAGCGTTGATTATTGTCCTTTTTTGGTTTGTACGGAAAGCTCAAAATGAGTTGGTTCTTAATAACGAAAGGGGGGATCCTATTAAGGTTTGGTAAAGAGCTTTCAAGTTCTTTTCTGACTCAATAGTTGTTAATAATGAACAAGCTCAAGGATCTGAACATAGTGTGTGTTCTAAGTAGAAACCACTTCCAAATTTTATCAAAATCAACTGTGTTGCCTCATAGGATATGGATGATGATACAGTTGGTATTACGATTGTCTACAAAATAGTGAAGGACAAGTTGTTGATGGAAAAAATTAGTTCTCAATGCTAGGTCTGTTGACTTGGCTGAAGCATTTTCGATACTTGTGGCTTGTAAACTGACTCAAAACAACAATGGCTAAATGTGATTGTGGAATTAGATGCCAAAAGTGTTATTGAATAAATTAATTCTACTACGACTAGCTATGCTTGGAGGACAACGACTATAATTGATGATATTAAATGTCTTGCTTCTCTTATTCCATTTATCAAGTTTCTGTATGTTGCTAGAGAAGCTAGTGTTTTAGCTGATCACATTGCTAAAAAGTTAAGACAAGAATGTTGTCCATTTGATTGGGCTTGATCCTTCCCATTTGAATGGAAAAGTTTCCTGTAATTATGACTTTAAATATTCTTTCGGTTGTTAATGAAAAAAAAGAACTGCAAATTTTTAACTCATAATTACTCAAAAAAAAAAGGAAAACCAAGCGATGACTTTTCTTTTAGGCCAAGTCCAACCAATTTTCGATGTCTATAAAAAATTTCTATTTAATTATTACTTCGATACATGTACTATTTTTTTTCAATTTGACCCTTGTACATTATTCTTTTTATCATTTTATCCCCTATACTTTCATTTTGAAAATTTATAAATTTTTAAGACTTCATTTTGTTCTCAAATTGTTTCAAAAAGGTGAGTTTCAAGACTTCATTTGAAACAATTTAGTGCATTAGAAGAAAATGAAGTCTTGAAACTCACCATTTTTAAACTCAAATGTTGGAACATCCCTATAATTAGCTTTGGGCACTCCAATTAAGGGATCAATGGATCAAGGGGCATACTTGACCCAACTCAAAAATTAGGCAAGAAAAATGGACAGCCTGCTATGGAGAAAAGAGCCCAAATTGCCTATTAAAGAAAAAAGGCCCAACCGTCCACCAAGGTGCCCAAATCAGTCAGTTAAAGCTTATTTAAAATATTTTAAAATAGCCACAAAACTCCCTTAAAGTATCGTCCAACCCCTCTCCCCTTTTCAACCTTTCTTCTCTTATGAACCATGCATGAATCGACTAAAAATAGCAAAGTCTTCCACCCACTCTCCTTGAAGCAAGGGCCGACAATTGAGAGGAGAAATTCAATAACTCAAATTTTCTAAAAATGGTCCATCTCCTCATGTATAAATAGGCCCTAGTTGATCAATCAACTCATCCATCACTTAATCATATTCTCTTCTCATATCTTTCACTCTTCTACTTCCCATTTGAAAGAAAAGCATAGAAAGTTGAGAGAAACAATTCAAAGGCATGTTGAGTAGCAAAATTTCAACATTCCTAAGGAGATTTGCGCAAAGAAGCAAAGCAGAAAGAAAGAAGGAAGGGAGTACAAGCAGAAAAACACTAGATTTGTCTTATTGTTCTTCCTCTTTTAGCTTTATTTTATTTTTTTCATTGATGAACATGCTTGTCAAATATTTTTCTTTTTTCAACTTAATCATAATGACTTTTTTTTTTGTTAGATTGATTAAGTTCTTAGCTTAGATTTGTTAAAATGTTGCTAATGATGTTAAGTGCCTTAGTTGTTCACTCAACCAGATAAAATCATGACATGTTATATGTGCATTACAAATGTGTGGGTGCAATTGAATTAATTATTTAATCAAATCTAGATTGTAATTAATTGACACAATATCTGGTTGGTGCATGGTTGATCTTATTTATGAAAATTTAAGTCAATTTAGTAATAATATCGAAGAACTTTATTACCTTCATAACCCTATAATTAAAGTGATTAAACAGTTTTAGCATAAAAATATTATGTTGCCTCACTTAATTTGAATGACTACTTATGAAAGTTGCTATGTTGATTTAACATAGACTTGTGTTAGAAAAATTTATTAATTTCATAAGTATGA
The DNA here is from genome assembly GCF_025698545.1 of Gossypium raimondii. Classification (NCBI taxonomy): domain Eukaryota; kingdom Viridiplantae; phylum Streptophyta; class Magnoliopsida; order Malvales; family Malvaceae; genus Gossypium; species Gossypium raimondii. The sequence goes on along the minus strand of NC_068571.1, from coordinate 33,884,397 downwards.
TTTCATGGGTTAATGAATAGTAGAGTTGCCATGGATTTTTTTCATAACATCATTTTTAGGTTTTAATAATTCATAGTTAAAGAAGAAAATTAATCTAACACATTTATGTCATTGAGATTTTTTTTGTGAATTATTGATTTTTCTATGTTTTCCTTCATTTAATTTTACATAAGTTATTTTAGTTAATCAAGTTAGTCAGTTTAATTCACCCTTAATCATTTTCACCGTCAATTTGCTAAGTCTTATTTTACAATATTTGTCTATACAGTCCTTGTGGAGATGATACTCTATACTTATCACTTTATTACTTGTCAATAATTTTGTATACTTGCACATCAATCGAATAATCCTTAGACAATATATCACATAATCTACCATAAAAATCTAAAATAGTTTCATCTTCATTCATCCTCATGTTTTTTTAAATTTGGTAATCAAGATTTGCAGCTTGGAAATTCGAATAGTTGCATTCCCTTCATGTTGGTTTTGCAAGATGGTTCATGCTTCTTTCGTTGACTCACAAGTGGAAATCAACTTACATTGCTCCATGTTAACTCCATTGAATATAGCATACAAAACTTTAGAGTTTGCTTGAGCAACTCTTCTCTCATTAGTTGTGTACTAATTTTTCTCTTTGGCCTTTGTTATACCACAAGTTTCAATAACTTCAGGTCAAGTCCATCCAATCTCAATTGCTTCCTATGCAGCTTCATCAATAGACATTACGAAAACCCTCGTTCAAGCTTTCCAATAAGCATAGGTTGAGGAGCCAACAAGTAGTGGAGCTCGAGTGATGGAACATCCTTCTTTCATGGCCTTCATGGTAGTAAACAGTGCTAGGATCGTCTTCAAACACTTCCTGAAGCCTACTTTAATACCACTTATAAAACAACTAGTTAGTTTGCCACTTAGACCAAACTATTGTCTAACCATGAGTTCAAACATGAGTTTGAATAGACAACTAATAGAAATGAAAACAAAGAAAATAAATAGAGATTTGAACACAGTCGTTTGTTAACACAATTCAGAAACAATCCTACTCTGCGAAGTTTCGCTCAATGAATGGTTATTCAACAATCAATCAAACTACCTATTGGCTAAAGCCCAATATACCTTTACAAAAAGAACAAATTGTAACCCCTAATAGCTAGTCCCAACTTGTTACAACCACTCACCCAAAACTTCACATACAAAGGCTAAATCTCTCACAAGGAATGCATACTAATTGAGTGTGAAATTACAAGTAAAAAATAGCAGAAAGTTGCCCTTTGCATTTTTTATGGAAATAAAATCCTCAATATAATGTATAAAATCCTGGATTATATCCTCCAATATTTACCCCAATATAAAACCATATCAACCAATATAAATCAACTGATTAATTACCAAAAATGGCTCAAAAGATATAAGATAGGTCAATCTCCAAGATTCTTCAATCATCCAAAATTAATCACCATTTAAAAAGGAATATTGTTAGACTGGATCATGAGCCGGGCTAGGCTAAGTCGGGCCAATGCAAAATTTTAGGCTCGTTTTCTAGGCCCAAGCCAAAAAATGAACCTAAAATTTTATCCAAACTCAACCCAGATAAAAAATGTTAAAGTCGAGCCTAGCTCAGCCTGCTCATATTAATTTTTTTATATATTTATTTTTATATAAAAATAAATTTAAAAAATATAATACATCAAATACACTAAAAATATTAAAATAAATGTTTCCTAACAAATTCAAAATACATTAAAAAAGTCTTTATACTTAAATAACAGTAAGATAGTTGCAACTTAGCAAGCAAATGCCTCTAAAATAGTAGCAAAATTAATAATAAAACAATAGTTATACGATATTCAAACAATAATAACAAAATAGTAGCAATATAATAGCAAAATAATAGTAAAATGGCAACAAAACAACATCAAAATGGTAAGAAACAACAAAAAAAAAAACATTAGTAAACAGCAGTGAAAATAATTAGGCAAATTTGGGTTGAGCATGTGTCTAAAAATCTTACTTGAGGCTCGGTCTGTTTAGAAAACAGGCCTTATTTTTTATCCAAACTTATTTTTCAGGCTTATATTTTTTGTCAAACTCTTCCACTTTTTTTATGGGAGGCTCGACCCATGATCAGGTCTAGATATTATCCAAGATAAACTATTATGATTCCAAATAAATTCTTCAAGTCAAAATAACCAGCTTGATCCCCAAGCACAAAAATAAGGATATGATATTTGAGAAGATATTACTGATCTTCTTTCCTTTCCAAATTCGATCAACATTGTTGAGGATGAGAAAGAACGTTTGATACTCATTTTCTTATAGAGATAACAATAATGGAAGACCAAGTTAAAAAGCCAACATCTCATAACTTAGGTTGTCCTACAAGTCTTGTTTAAACACATGTTTAAACAGGCAGTGTTCAAACATGTGTTTGAGCAAGAGTCAAGTCAATTTTAGACATCCTTGGTCATTACATATATTATTTTAGTAATCTGGAAAAGTAAAGCTGACATCGATCTATATGAACAAAAAGAGAAAAAAAAAAAAGAAAATTAAGAGAGTGTAAAACAACAACGCAAATGAAAAAAATGAATAGGATCAAATTGAACGAGTATTTAATGTTTTTGTGTAAAAGTTCAAAGACTAATTTTTTATGAGAATTGATGCGGAAAAATTAGATACAAAATTCTTGGTTTTTCCTTGATGCAATTGATTTTATATGAATTTTTATTTATTGTTACATTTTTTACAATTATTGTTAAGAAAATTTTAAAAATATCAAAATATTTTTTAACTATAGCTCAGGGACCAAATTAGCTATTAACCCTTTCGCTTAAGGTGCAATGTTATGTTTTTAATGGAAGTTAACAGCCAAGTGACAAAAATGTAATAATTTGATAATGTTAGTGACTATTATGTAACTTTTGAAAGTTGGATGATCGAAATGTAATTAAAACAAAGTTTAGGATAGTTAGTGTAGTTTACCTTCATAATTTTATGATTTTTTTAGAATTTTATAGTATTTTGGAATATATTTTTTGCATTTTATGATTTTATTATATTTTAAAGAAATTTTGAGGATCTTTTACACGTGGAAGTATTTGATTGGATGGGGAATTTTTTAAATGGAAAATATAGATGGATAAGGGGCATACAGAATGAAATTATAGGAGCTAAGCTGATAAAATATAATACAGGTACCAAAATGATAATTGAGCTATAGTACAGGACTTAGGGACAAAATATTGTTTTTTTGGGGAACATAAAACATTGTTACTTGCTCGTTTTTTGCTAAGTCAAAAAAAAATGTTAATAAAAAGAATGAAAATATCAATAGAAGCACCAAAAGGCAAAAACTACCTAAGCTAGACATCGTATATGTGTGCCATATGACTTAATCATTGGTGTGATTCTTCTATTATCATCTTGGGGACCCCTTTAGTATTGAAGTAGTTTAATTAGTATTATTATCCCATCCGATCTGTCGAATTGTGAGGTGATACATTTCCAACAACTCAATTACTAAGAAAACCATCAACAACCCTGAAATCTTGGTGGCTTACAAGACATGAGAGGGATTCATTTGAATTCCCTATTCGTAGTGGGGGTGCTATCTGAATTCTTGTGTTATTTTTCAACGATAAGGGTCTCCACTATTGGCCCTACGTACCATTAACATCGTTCATGTCATGATAGATGCGGAAGTCACCTATGGAGAAAAATAGACGAGGAAATGAAGTGCTTCACTTGTTGAGGAGACGCATGGGTTTCAAGGGTTAGGATTCTATGGTTCTGAATGTTTTCTCAAATGCGCCAATTTACCCAAAATTTGTCTCCAAAATGTCAATATTACAGCCCAACTGTGTTTCTATATTATTTATTTTGGCTCAGCAGATGGCACATGATAAAAAAATTGTTATTAATTACCAAATCAAACCATATTGGGTTGCTTTTTAAGTAAAAGCAATGCTTAGATGTAATGTGAAGCAGGGGAAGAACAAAGGTAGAGAGAAGAAAGTAACAAGTATTCATTCCACCGATCAAAGTTACAAAGGAAAAGTCTCATATGGGACTAAGAGGGTTACCAACTACTTGTGAACTTTAATTCAAAGTAAATCTAATAGTACAAACAATGACTAACCCAGTTTTATTTGGCTGTATTCTTCTTTCTCTGACAGCTAAATTCAAACAAGTTCTCTCCATTCAAAGAATGGCTTATTTTTATGAAAAAAATCTATTCCTTTTGGAACTTTTTTCTCTCTTTTTTTCTTCTTATTGACTATGGACTGACATTAAATCTTCCATCAACTATAGTTTGAATTTGGCCTTCTATAGAAATGCATCCCTTCTTTTGCCTTGGAGAAGTCTAGGACTTGATCACCCCTAAAGTTGCAGGCTGAAGAGATAAAGGATGCTTAATGCCACCGATATGGAGATTGTGAACACCAGTTGGGATTCTTCGAACCCCAGACCTATCCACAACACTTAAAAACTTGCACACATGAATGTTGATTCCTACTCGTCGTTGTGACCTTGCTGGAACAAGCACTTTGGCAAAGGCCACCAGCTGTTTTTGTGGAGCCCAATGCCCAGCAGGTGGCTTCGAGAATACAAGCATGGTGTGAGTTCCGTCCTTGGAACCCGTATTTTTCACGTCTACTTGAAGCCCTACCGAGAGCTTGTTGCATCTCACATGATTTACTTTGATCGCCTTCCCTGAAATGGTAGCATTCCCTGAATGGCGGTGGCCATCAAGAGGGACCGTGACAACTTTGGGTGCACTAGCAATGGTATGAACAAAGTTGGTGTAACTCAATCCGTGACCGAACGGATACACTACTGGACCTTTGTAGAACTTGTACGTTCTTCCAGGGTAGTTTCTGTTTGCGCTTGAACGCATGGCCATGTCCGTCATTGGCAAATTTGAGACATACTCTTGTGGGTACCATGTCATAGGCAGCTTACCCTCTGGATTGGTTGTGCCATATAATACATCAGCTATGGCAGCTCCTCCAGCTTGGCCTGGATAACCAGCCCACAAAATGGCACCTATACGAGGGTCATTCTTAGCGAAAGACACATCAATAGGCCCACCCGACATCAAAACTAGTATGGTTTGACCCTTAGACGCCATGGCTACTTTAGAAACAAGTTCCTGTTGCCGCCCTGGCAAAAGCAACCCTGTCCTGTCTCTGAACTCTGCTTCAATCGATTGGTCAAGCCCCATTACTAAAACCGTAGCATCTGCTTGACGAGCAGCATTGATTGCCCCACTAAATAACTTGTCATCGTTGCAAGCTACGTCTGCACATCCCATTTGATGAATTGTCTTTGCGTAATTCCCTATCCCTTGCAAAGGAGATGTGTATGCACATGCAACACCTAATTAATGTTCCAACAAGAACAACAAAAAGTTAATTAGGTGACCCCTTTAGACCCATTCACCAATAGAAATGAGAATAATTATCATGAGAATTTACCAGCATAGTTTCCAATCATTGTAACAGTAGCATTGGAGTTAGGTCCGATAACAGCAACGGTGCGGTGACGTAAATGAGATAAAGGCAATGAAGGACCACGATTGTTAAGCAGAACAATGCCTTGTCTCGCAGCTTCGAGGGCGAGCTCTTGGTGAGCAGGTGTGCACACATCTTTTGGCCCCAAGTTCCCGAATGGTTGTGTAGACGGTTCACCGTCAAACATGCCGAGTCTCATTTGGACTGTGAGCGTGTTTGCCAAGGCACTGTTAACATCAGCCTCCTTCAACAATCCTCTTGTTACTGCATTTTCAGTGTATTGCGCCAAAAAAGGCCCACAATCCAAATCCAGACCTGCAATTGGATAAATCTTCTTTCCTTCAATTATTGTATGTTAATGACATTGCAAGAATATAGTCACTTTTGCCATAATTTGAGCCAGCTAGTCGAAAATGGAGCCTAATGATCACATATTATTACCTTTTGCAAGTTCGTTCTTTATATATACCATTGGTTTTGAACAATTAATTAATAGACCATGAATTGGTAAATCATCATTGCCTAAGTTGACTAACGCCGCAATATAGAATAATAATAAGTGTACCAAAAAAAGGGTAAAATAAAAAGTTACTAACCTGCTTTGATGGCATCTGCAGCAGCTTCTTCAGGTGTTGATGTGTAATGTTGGGTATTATAAAACACCCCCACTGAATCACAATCTGAAACAATGTACCCATTGAGATTCCATTGACCTCGTATGGTCCTCTTTAGGAGATTAGGGTCAGCACAGGTTGGAACACCATTGACTTGATTGTAAGAGCACATAACGCTGGCTACATTACCGTCCTGTACACACATTTTGAAGGGTACATCGAACGTATCCTCGATGTCCTGCTTGCTTACCTGCTCAAATGTGTGGAAACCGACGTGAGAATTAAAAAATAAAAAATAAAAAAGATTGCTTTTCTTTGTTTAATTGTTCGGGTTATTATGTTAAAAAAATAAGAACAAAAAGCAAAGTGTTTGCGGATAAGAAAGCTCTAAGCTAAAGACAAACAAGTAAAGAATCTGCAGCCTTTTGCGGCACATTTTACATTATTTTATCCAAATATCATCTTAATTCAAACACCGAAGGACTGCAATGGTACAATATTAATGTTATAAGGACTTAAAATATTTTAGTGTTTTTAACAATGAACCTCGAATCTGGGGTATAATTAAGGATGTTTGATGGAATTAAGCCGGTTTCATATTTGCAGCAATAAAATTCCCAAGTTGGATCACCCACCTATATCCAAAACTGGAGCTACACGACACAAAATTAACTAACCTTGGCATTAAAGTGGAACCTATCCACTCCATTCCAGTTATCGAGGTCATAGGCCGTAAAGTGCTTGCAACAAGCCGCCACCTTTAACCGGTCACCATTATTTCCCTGTAAGCCCTTCACATAGCTGGCTGCATATGTACCAGCCAGCACCGGGTCTTCACCTGGAGTCTCCTGACCACGACCCCACCTTGGGTCCCTGAATATGTTTACATTTGGGCTCCAGTATGTTAGCCCAGCCGCTCCCCCATTGTACATCGCCCTTGCCTCATCTGACACAACCTGCGACATCGGTTCCCAAACTTCTTTTATTAAAAGTAAAAAATCTTAAAGAATACAACTTGCTTGAATGACAATGATTCTACGACAGCAAGTTGATTATATATTCTTTTTCATGCCTAATCTTGATATTCTCAAATTGATAACATAGAAACACTTCCCTACAATCACAATTGACAAATCTAATAATTTAATATCAAAACTAAAGCCATATATTTTAATAGCGCTACCCTAAAATTATTAAAAATTTGTAGGCATTGGCACACACATACAAGTTGCACACCATACATTCAAGGACCAACCAATGAAATTGTAAAGTTAAAAGGTCAAGTGAATTTAGCTTAAAATTTTTATAATGTATCAAATATAAATTTTTAATGGTATGTGTGGAAGGCTGATATGGTTTTGTATAGAAAGTTAAGATATGAGTGGAAACAGAAAATTATTGCATCCACTTCACACTTGACAGGAACAAAATTGTAAGTTAAATCTTTACGTAAAATAACAGAAAGAAAATATATCATGATAAAAAAAGCTGCGATTCTTAACATTATACCAATTTCTTTATGTTATTATAATAATAAACATTTACTTCAGTTTTAAGTTGGTGATAGGAAAAGAAAAAAGAAAAATGTTACCCGTCCGATGGCTTCCCATAATGTGGCATTGAAAGAAGCAGCGGTCGTGATTACTTGAGGGAAGCTGGTAGCCCCAGGGAAGGCTCCACCGAACTTGGTTCCAGGTCCCACATTGGAGACGCCATGAAGAGCTTCGGACCACCATTCGTACCCTTTGATCCCCAGCCGCGGAACTGCTGCGGCATTGTTCACCAGCAGCCTAACCTTCTCTTGCATTGTCAACCTTCCGAGAAGGTCCGTCACCCTGTTCGGTATCGGCATCGAGACCTTGCAAAACGGCAAGCTCGACGTCTTGGCATCTTTGGAGTCACAAGCGAATGGATCGCGGGCTTGGGCGAACGCACCCAAGAGGAGAAGGAAGAGAATGATGGTTTGAGGTAGTGAGGCCATGGTGGTGGTGGCAATTCCCGTTTTCATTTGAGAAACGGACCAATGTGGATATTTGTAATGGTACTGAAAAAGAAGAAGAATGTATGGCATTTATATAGGTGAAGTTTGTGCCAAGAATGGAAATGGTGATGCACTGAAACTAACTTTGATCATTACATGTCCACATTAATTGTTTGTTAACTGCTTAAAGTAAAGCATATTTTCTTCTCTAGCAGATTTTTATTATAAAAATAAAAAAAAGAGGTGTGGTGGGAGATTAAAGTGGTTGATCATAGGTTAAATAATTTAATTGTGAGTTGAATATTGATTTGGTGAAATGTTTGAAAGAGGGTGGGTTTCCAACGAGTTAGGTCCCATATGAGGGAATTATAAGTGTAATCAGGTGAGGTAGATCATCTGATTGACTTATAATGCCCTTCACATATACTAGTAGAACAAGATTTCTAATGTAGAAAACAAAAATATCATGTCATCACCAAGCTGGAAACCATGTCTATGCGGTGGGTCTTGATATAAAGTCAACATTTTTTTCATTATATTTAATTGATCTCCAAGAGAAAATGTAAGATTTGGCATTTTAGCCTAGTGAGAGAGTTTGTTTGACAGATTAGTTAACAAGTGATAATGTGAGTTGGGATCGAATAGCTTGGCTTTGAAGAGAGGTGAGATGGTGCATTGTTGTTTACCATTGGGAACAAACAACATTACCTCTTTTAAAATAAAAATAAAAATGTTTTTGGAGAAATCCAAACACTCATATGTTACAAGTAACGTTTTTGATATATTAAACTCTGAATATTCAATTTTAATATCTTTTAAAATAGTTCTACCTAACAACATAGTTAAAATTTTAAATTAAATATTTTATAACATATGCCAAATTAAAATAAATGAGAGAATAATTAATTAATTTTTTAAAAATATTTTTTCCCTTCTAATTAATTGTGATACCACTTACTCCTCTTTATTAAAATATAAGAATTTTCATAAATAAGTTAAAAATAAAATTATATAAATTTATTTGATTGAAAAAACATAAACTTAAATAAAGTATAACAATTTAAAGGATATAAACTTTATCTTTGAATTTATTACGAAAATGGTATGTTTTTGTTGAGTGATTTTCAGAGTGTATCCTTTAAAAGGGTTAAATTGTGTATTTATATGATATGGTTACTGTTCATGGACGTGACGTTATAGATGATGATGCAAACCCACATCGTGCGGTCTCATAAAGTATGTGAACACCTGACGTGCGAACCACGTAAAGTACGGGTCAGGACCCAATCGGGTAATCGGGTAAGGGGTTGGTAATAGCAAGTACTGTCGAAACCACTTTTTTGTAATGTTTGAAAATGGGAATCGACTTTTAAAAATGAAAATGGAGTCGCCACCGATCTTTTATTAAGGTGTGGTCGGTTCACCATTAAAAATAAGTTTTAGGTCTGCGAAATTTGAGAAAACAGGTTCGGGAGTCGGTTACGCACGAGGAAGGGTTAGCACCCTCGTAACGCCCAAAATGGTACCGAATCGATTGTTTAATGTCTTAATGTCGAAATTTTGAAAAGATTTTAAAATACGGTCCTTTGAAAAGAAAACTTGAGTAAGATGATTTGGACGATGAGATTCACTTATTTCGAAGAAATAAATCGTCACACTCAGTAAGTTAGAGTGCGACATTTTAAATCCTCAAAATTAAGTTTATCTCTTGACTTTTAAAACCTATGCATTTTGAGAAGGATATCCGATTATTTGGGTTAAATGAGAAAATCAAGACCCAGTAAATTAGGGCTCGGTTTCACAAAATCCCTAAATATCGAATATTGCCTTATTTTTATTTGTTAGAAAAATCCTCATCTCGAGAAAACAATATGCCATATCCAATGCGTTAGGACACAACGTATCGAATTCCCGAGAATGGGCTTTTATTTATGTGTTTTGATTAAAGAAAATTTGATTATTTAGATTCAACGAGAAAAATTAGAACCCAATACGTTAGGGCTCAATTCTCTCGGGGATTCCAAATATCGGGTATTACGTTGTTTTGAAAGCTTTTTGAATAAAAGTGTTTTTTATATTTAAGTCATATAAAACGTAACCTTTTAAGCAAATATAATGCAATAAAATGTTGATATACAATGTGAAATGATAATTCGTAAGCCCAAAATGTACATTAATGAATACAAACAATCAATTGATACAAACAATCAATCTCAGATACATAAGAGCAATGGTTGCATGTAAATATTAACATTTAAAAGCTAATGAATTTAAAATCAATAATAGACATATATTAATTTAAATAAGTAACATATGTATAAAATGAAAAGTTTAATAATAATACAAATAATACTATATAACAATATGAAAATTTAATAATATATAAAGATAATATTTAAATAAAGTATACGAAGTAGGGTATTTAAAAAGAAATAATTTGTATATAAAAAATGGTTTAAAAAAATATAAGCATATGTAAAAACTTGAGGTTAATAATTATAATAATGTGAAACCAATAATATATAAAATAAAATAATTTAACATAAAGTATGTGTATGTATATACATATATATAATACTATTGTACAAGAATATTTTCATGCAAATCCTTTAAAACATAAAAGAGAGATAAAAAAAACATTATAAAACTAAGAATGAATATACACAAACTATATTGAATTTACCTAAAATATGTGACAAGTTTAAATAAATAATAAACCCGTTTAGTTAGTAAAAAAAATAGATTAATTTAGAAATAAAACCAAATCCTAGAGGCGAATTTGAAATAAATAAACAAACGACTGAATTGAACAACGCTAAACATTAAAGGGACCATTGCTGCAATTAAACACGCAAACTCAACATTTAAATCCAAACAACAAAAACGACGTCGCACAACTATGGATCAAATTAAAATCAAAATAAAAAAAGCAATTCAAATTAAAAGGATTGAAGAAAATCCAATCGAAACACCCCAAAACAAGAGGGACTCGTCGTGCAAATAGACCAAACGCCCAAAGTACGTGGATCCTTCCCTCGGGTCGGGTCACCGCACGGGTCATGGTCACTGGACAGCCCAAACGGTGCTGTTTCGAAGCCATGGGAACCAGCCTCGAACGGCATCATTTTATACGCCCACTTAAACGCCTTAAAACCTGAAGCAGAATGCTTCAACCCTAAGTTCGGACCAGAGGGAGGCCGCCCCTACCCTCTCTACTACTAGGATTTCAACCCTAGTTTCGCACCGCCAAAAGCTCCGCCAATATCCGGCCTCACAGCTTTAGCCCGAGCTTCGATTGCAACGAAGCGAGCAAGGTTTCAATCGGCGCTACGCTAAGGTGGGTCATTTCCCTTTTTCTCTCTATTTACAAAAATCAATAGTAATAAACATGCATCGATGGAACAGAGAAGAAAAAAAGCAGAAAAACCTTCAAGAAACTTTGATCTTTTTGTATTGATTCGCTGAATATTTTCTGATTTTTTCGTTCAATATCCCCCATTCCCCCGCGTATAGTGTATTCTTGGCTTTTTATAGCCTGAAAATAAAATGAATTACTAAAAGAAAAAAATGCCTTTCTCTCTTTTTCTTCTCTTCTTTTTACTATTGATTTCTCGTGTGTATTTTCTGCTGTCTCTGCTTTTGTTCGTTTGTTTGTCCTTTGCAGGTACGGCGTGTAGGAGGGCCAACTGGTGTGTACGGAGGCGTGTGGCGTGGCTCGGCTCGGAGGCGTGGCTGCGGCGCTGAAAGTTCTAAAAACCCTTAGGGCTTCTGAAACTGTAAAAAACCTGGGCCGTTTGGCCTTGACGCATTCGGGTTAGGGTCTAGGCAAATTGGGTTCGAATTTTAATGGGCCTAGTGTGTTTGGGTTTAGTGGCTATTTGGGCCTGTTGTAAATTGGACATGTTTATTGGACTTTTAATTTTGTTTTTGTATTGGTTTTATTTATTTATCGGGCCCGGCCAAATTGGGCCTATTACAAGTACCATAACAATTTTCCGTGCGGTCTCATAAAGTATGTGAACACCTGACATGTGAACCATGTAAAGAACGGGTCAGAACCCAATCGGGTAATCGGGTAACGGGTCGGTACTAGCAAGTACCATAACAATTTGTCCTCCACCTAATTCAAAGAAGAGTAACAAAGTGGCTCTTCGGAGAACTTGACTTCGCGATGTGAGAGATTACTAAATGAGAAGTTTATTGCGTATGCTTTTTACTTTAGAGTGTCACATACACTTCACCACGTGTTAGGGAATGGTACAGTTGTATACAGCTGATTGTGCCTTCATTCTCGGATACTTGAATCGTTAAAGTGGAAAATTCTTTTAAAATGAGGTTACCTACACCCTAAAAGTCAAACCGTTTGAGCTTGAATTTTTTTAGAATGAGCTATTATTGGGGAGAATAATCATGTTTTAAAGGTAACTTTCTTAAAATTTTCCAATTATTTTTGTAGTTTTTTTCCGGGTTTATTTGGGTATTGTGGTTAGGGCGAAGGGAAGTCGTCGTGTTATTCAAGAAATCTGTGGTGGTCCGGGGAATGAACCTTCACAATATCGTCAGATAATTGCTTCGGTGGAAGCGAAAACCTATGTTTATACCACCAAAGAGAAAGAAATGAGTCATCATTTGGCTGCTCGGGGAATCCAAATATCGAACTTTGCCTACAACTTCTCAATCGCCGAAGGGTTGAACCGATTAAGTGACACTACCGATGGAAGATTTCTACTTCCTTTGCACGTGCTAGAAACAAGTTTTCATCTGACCACTCCACCAATTCTTTTGCCATCTTCTTGATGAATAAAAGATAGCTCTGGGGCAATTATCTATTTTTTCGTGGTGGGTCACAGTGGCCAATTTCCTCGAATGTAGTCGACGAGAGGAGATGCCTTTGATCGATGTTTTCTAGAATCTGTATCAACTCAAAGCGTGCAATCGAGGAGGTTCGATGAGCTTATTTTAGTTTTCTCCTCGTGAAGGAGTGATAAATACATACGAGTCAGATACAAGTTTGGAACTGGTTTTGATTTTCCAACCAAATGGTTGATACCTAGTAAGAATATATGCTTGGGAAAAAGAGATATTATATGTGAAGCGATGTGGGCTCAATGTTGGGAAGTGTGCCCATATTGTAGTAAACATGTAACTATTTTCTATGTATTTGAACGATGAATAAATAAATTACACATTTCACTGTTATATCTTTTGTATTTTTGTCTTTCATATTTTGCATGCAAAGCGAAATTTTGACAAGCAAAATATTAATTCATTGGTTGTCTAAGTTCAAACTGATGATAAGTGGCACTGTAAGAACGTTTACATTACGAGAAAGACAACTTACTTCAGTAGATAATCTAAACGAGTCTGTAATCCTGTAAAGGAATCAAAGTGAGCATTTAATTCAAATACTAAAAAGGATTATTATGTCGTCTACAGTTCTAATTGAGGAGATGGTTAGTCTTGGCTATTGGAGTAGTTGACTCCACTGGTAGAGACATAGATGTATTCATTGGCAAAATGATACATTGGACTAGACCAAAGATGAATTAATTTTGAATCCATTTGTGAATTAGTTCACTTGTAACATTAATGGTATGATTTACCTAAATCATGAGTTAGTCACAACCATGCGTATGTAACTCATGAGCTTTGATATAAGTGGAGGCTTATGCTCTAAAGATGATCGAGACGATAGCCGATATGTTGGGTACATAACTTGTGTATGGCATGAATTTACTAGTAACAGTGGAATTCATAGCTCAATTAAAGATTTAATAATATCCTCTCATTGGCATTGTGTGGATTGATAAATATGGAACATGGTCACAAGTTGTTTCTGCTCGAACAAGCAATTTATCACAATCATTTGTTGACAGTGATCATATTAATCATTAAGAAGACACAATGGTGACAATGAGATAAAATAGGATTGTATTGAGTGAACGGATTTAACTCATAATAATCAAGGATATCATACGAGAGTAACACACATATGACGAGGTCATTGGATAAAGCAGTTGGATGAATTGCTTTCTTAAAGAGTATCTAATAAGAATTTTTCAATCATGGTACTTCTTGTGGACTAACTCCATGATTAAGTAATTGCTAATTATCGGAATGATGCTTCTAAACATAATTTTAATTACTAGAGCCTTATTGGATATGTCTGATTGGTCCCTCCGCTAGCTAAACAAAAGCTCGATTGGACTGTATTTGAATTAGAAAAAAATTCTACGATTTTGGAAATAATTTAATTGAGTCAATTTATTCAATGTGGAATTAATTGGGCGGTTGTAAGAATTGTCCAACTAGAGAATTTCATTAAAGAATTTTTTAGATATTAATTTGGAAAATGTAAGTGATTTTTGGGAAAATTAGTTTTGATCAAGTAAAATTAAATTAATCAAATTAATTAAAATTAAAGTGATATTTTTAGAAATTAATTTTCAAGTCAGAAAATTGACCTAATAGGTAATTGAACTTGAAAATTGGACCTGAGATTGTAAATTGGGCTCGGGAGCCCAAAATCGAAATCAAGACCCAAAAACTGGTCGAACCGATCTTGGTATGTAAAATCGAGGTGGATCGGACCGATCAGGCCATCACTGGCCTGAACTGAACCAACTCAGGGTGTCGATGACTACAACGGCGGCATTTCAGTGGCCAGAAAATGATCGGTGGTGATGGGTCTTCGGTGGTTGAGCAATGAAAGAATTGCACTCCTACTAGGACTGTATTAGATAATTTGATTTCAAATTAACTATTTCAAAAATAATATTATTTTAATAAATTTAATATTTAATTTAATTTAGTACTTATCTTAATAATATTTTATTAATTTAATATTAAAGTGATTATCTTAATATTTAATTTAATTTAATGTTTATCTTGTAGATAAATATTCTATTAATTTAATAATATTTAATATTAAATTTAAATATTAGATTAAATTTAATATTAAAGTGATTAAGTTTAATCGTAATTGAACTATCTAAACTCTCCTTATATAAAAAGAGTATTTGGCCATTATTTACACACACTTGAATCCAAGAGAAAGTTATAAAATAAAATTCTCTGAAGAAATTATTTGAAAATTTATAGTGATATTTTTTTATTTAACGATATGGGTATATTGTTTACAAAAAAGTTCTCTAACTGCTTGGAAACAGGAGGCTCAAATTCTTTGTATTTTATCTCTTCCTTATTACGTTTTAAGTGACTTTTATATTGGGATTTATTGAATGAGATTTTTTAGGCATCTTAAAAAGAAAATAATAAGTAAGGAAGGGTTTATAAAGTAATTATCTCTTAAAATATATTTGGTCCCACTATACCAGCACTCTTAAGTTTTTTTTTCAACGGTCCATTTAAAAGGGAAAGTTTTATATCAGATCCTTAAACATTTTGATTTTTCACACTTTAGTTCGATGTTGCCACTGTGTCAGGTGATACCAATAAAAAAATTATTTTTAAAAAATTATGTTGGTGTCGCTAACTAATTAGGTAGCATTGATATTCACCGTAGAAAACATCTCATTTTCGTAATTAATCTGTTTCCCACAGGGGTAAAACCAATGGGGATGGCAGGGGCCCCGCCCCACCCCAAAAAAATAGAAAATTTATCATTTAAGCCCTTTGAAATTTTTAAAATTTTAAATTAATAAAGGTAAAATTGTACTTTGCCCCCAAAAAATGATAAAATTTTGATTTAATCTTTTAAAAATTATAAAGATATAGGCTATTAAAATGGTAAAATTATATTTTTACTATAATAAAAATTACAATTTAATTTCGACCCACCTAAAAAAATTTTATGGCTTCACCCTTAATTTCCCATACCATTTGTATATTTAATTATTTTTTAAAAAGACGCTATGGTTTTCATTTTATATTGTTTATATCTTCTCTACTAAATGGAATAAAATGGTGGGTTAGGTTATGTTGGGTTCAGGTCCCTTAACAAAACACTCGTGCATTTTATTAATTATATAGAATTACAAACATTAATTTTATATTTTGATGACTGTCTAACGGTAAGAACCCCCCATTTAGTATTGTGCCCCCCTCAAGGTAATTAGTCTTTATCACTTTGTTTAACACTTTATGGAATCTGCCTTTTGCCCACTTAATTAAGCTTCTCTATATAATTCATTTCTACATTTAAACTTCCTTCAATTATTCCACATTTACTTCAACATAAAGTATAGAGTAATAAATCCTTCATTTAAAATTTCAAAATAATGAGATATACAATACTAAGAAGAGGAATGCAATATTGTCATCTCTTGCATCATATTCTTCTTATTCTACTCATACTTTATCATTTGTCTTGTAATGTAATCATGGATTATGTTACATTTTTGTACTATGTGTTTTTTTTCAAATTTTTTAGAATTAGATTGATGGTCGAATTGGGGGGAATCAGCTACGTTTGCGTGTAAATATAAAGTTATTTTTATCCTTTTAAGATCATCACAGCCATAACAGTTTGGTCCAAAATTGCATCATCCTTTTCTAACAAATCCAGATCACACACTCCCCCTTTTCCTTTTTGCAAACTAGCATTGACAATTTTCCCTTTAACCACCTTTTTTTTCCCAACCTTTAATGCAAAAAAACAACCTTGCTTGCATTTGCTTCCTAAATGTAATATGTCAAGTTTGGCTACAACAAACCCCATTTCTTCCCAAGTCTTTACATACAAGGCAAATAGGAAGAAACTTGGCTCAATGTGATCCCCTAGAGTCAAAATAACCAATGAGAGAGAGAGACAGCTAGTAAGGGATGCATTAATAATGACTGCTAAGCTGTTACCAAAACAAAACAAATTTGAACCTAATACTATGGATCACTAAAAGCCATGGACCCATTTAACAAGTTGAAAGAAAGGATGTTTTAGGGTTTACAGCAAGGCTGGGGGGTTAGGGGAAAGATAAAGTGGATAACCATATGACATGAGAGTATGCTTTTTTTTTTTAATTTTCTTTTGCCAACAAATCACATTAGCTTCTACTTTTCTTTTCTTCTTTTTTTTTGGGGGAGGGGGGGGGAATGCTTATCCATATACTAGATTTCAGGGGTCACCATCAGGCCAATTCGCATGTTATATTAGGCAAGGCTGGGAGAGTGAGAAAGCTTGTAAAATGGATGAGTGATCCAAGTCCCCATCCCTCCATCCTCATTGGCTACACCATGAGACAATGTGTAATTTAATGAATTCGTTAAAGATATGCTCCTGTTGTGTTGGATAAGTGGTGAAAGTAACTGGTTGAAACTACACAATAACCTACACTTAAAAAGAAAGTAACACTTTTTCATTTTCATACCAAGCAAAGTCTTACTATTTAGAAAAATGAAATGAAAATTTTCATGTTTGGAGCTTAACGGAGAAAAATACTTTTATGTCCTTTTTAAAATAATAAATATTAATTTTATTAAAGTTTAGTATTAATTTATTCTTTTTGCTTGTATAGGGGTCAAATTAGGGTATGGTTGATTTGGCTTGATTAAATCTTTTAGATTTTCCGAATCAGTTTATTTTTGTTCTTGTCTAATTTTGGAGTTGAATTTTTAGATATATTAATTACACAATGAACTTTATTTTATGGGTTTTGAACAGGAAAGTTTTAAATTCTCTTTCATAAAAATTTCTTAAAAAATAAATTTCTCTACAATGTATTTTCATAAACCGTCCATTCGTTTATTATTTCTTAATTTTTCTTTTCCTCAACCCTAGACTAAATTGATCGATTTAATAATAGATGGACCAATTTGAACCAATCCTATAATAGATAAAACTTGCGGAATGCAATAGTAAAATACATTGGTGGTAGATCTTGGGACCAAAAAGGGGGCTAATTAAAATTTCAAATAATTCTGTGAAATTAATAAGAATTTTCAAGAACTTAAAAATATTTAATTAAATTTTTCAAAAATTATAAATAAAACATTATCATTCGTTATACTCAAAATAAATAATAATAATAATATTGAAGCAAGATGGCATCTTATGAGATAGATAAGTTGTAACTGGACCCATGCGTGGGGTTCAGAAATGCAGTGATGAGTGGTGACTTGGAGTTTAAGATATTACTGGACGAAGATATCTTAACAACAACACCAACACGCATTTATCCTGAGGGGATACTCTCTACCCAGCCACTGCTCTCTTCCGATTCACGTTATCTGTTCCTTTTATACTTCTGATGATGTTTGCTTTTACTTGTTTTCAATTTCATCCTCCAAATTATATGACATACTTTGATGTAGAAATGCTGAAAGAATACAATGATTTGACAGGGGATTAAGTAGAGGTCTACGTCTTGACCTGAATTTACTAATCGTTTATGTGCAAAATCATACTGTATGAATTATGTAAATCAAGTCTACTTCTCGTTCGTTATTTTCTACAGCAGGAAATTGGGCCGCCTTTCGCCTTTCTTCCTTCACATATTAGATTTCTAATGGGCCTATAATTTGGATTTTTTTGTTATACTCGTATAATTCATGTCATAAATTAAGTATTTATTAATATCAAATTTATATGTGAAAGATGTAACCTACAGTACAGCGGGGGTCTTTTCTTCGATTTCAGAATATAGCAGAGAATTTTATATCTGAGTTATAATAATATATTAGTGTTGGAGTTAATTATTTAGTCAACTCCACCTAATGAGGAAAAACTTTATTTTTATTGATGGGGAAAATATTAATTATATATGTGTTAATTTCTGAATTTTATTTCTCTACTTTTATAATATCATTTGTTAATTCAAATAGTTAAACGCATTAACATTAATTTTTCTTAAAATATTGCTTGCAGTACCAAAAAAAAATTTATGTCAACATGATGGGTTGAAAATAATATTTTCTAAAAATTTTATATTATTTTAATTAAAATTACTAACAATGTTAATTATTATGTTATAAAAATAATTTTATCTCATTGTCTCATTGGGTTCAAGTATTTAGATTTAAAACCTCTCTGAGAGTGAGATTTTTAGTCTCTAAGGACAACTTTTTTCACCTTAGTCTCAAAATTTGATAGCTTTTCTCAATTTGGTTTCTAAATTTGTAATCCTTTAAAGTGCGATGATGCGAAACTCTATGATTATGTCATGTCATCACTTAAATTTTTTTTAAATATTTTTAATTTCTTTATACATTTTAATGATGTTTTGTGTTTTAAAATTTTCAACACGCTTTGATGAAATCCAAGTTCGTGGATCAATTTGAAAAAAATTGATAAAATTAGTCTTCGATAACTAAAACCACACTTCAACAAATGCATCACTATTTCAGCAAATTGGATTTAATATATGTAGTGATTAAAAATAAAACTAAGTAAAGTGTATTAAATTGTAATTTAAATGCAGTCATCTTTGCATGTTGATTTTGTTTATTGGGGAGTCATTCCTTTTACATGACTTCAAGTAATTAATTTTAAATTTCAAAATATCATATAAGCAAATTTAATAGAAGATTTTGTGTTAACTAGATCTGAACTTTTAAATCTGAAAATAAATTAATTAAATTTTAAAATAAAATATAAAGACTAATTTTCAAATGTAAGAAAATATTAGGGACTTGAAAGCATATTTAATTTTTAAATTATTATTACACTATAATTTAACATAATATATATATATATATGCATTCTTAACTTTAAATAAATAACAGCATATTTTATATCGGAGTTTTAATAATATAATTAGTTTTATACTATTGGGGTTGGTGTTAATTATTTAGTCAACTCCACTTAATAAGGAATAACTTTTTTTTATTGGAGGAAAATATTAATTATATATAGGTCAGATTTTGGATTTCATCCCTATTAATTTAATTTTTATATTCTAATTTTACATAATTTAATCTTTCTATTTTATAATATTATTTGTTAGTCCAAATAGCTAACACATTAATATAATTATTTAATCTAAATAGTTAACACATTAACATAATTTGTTTTCTCTTAAAACACTATTTCCAATAAAAAAACTCAAGCCTAGCATCAGGGTGAAGCAAAAATTTTGTTTAGGGCAAAATAAAATTATAAACGGCAAAAATTTCTTATTAAAAATGTTTAAATTAAAGTATAAATTTTTCATGGTTAAAAAGGACTAAATTGAATATTTTAATTTTAAAGAGGGAGCTATAAAACAATTTTTTTATTGAGCCAAAGGGGGGCAAGGCCCCTTGTCTGCTCCCTTTTGGCTACGCCCCTACCCAGCATGATGAGTTGAAAATAGTATTTTTAAGAAAAAAAATGTTAAAGTAAATGAGAATATTATTGATAATATTATAAAAGTAAAGAGACTAAAACAGAGATTATATTTTAAATTTGAACATAATAGAAGTTGAAAATAGTAAATTTTTTTAAGAACATAATTCTACTTATTTTAATTGAAATAGCTCACAATATTAACTATTTGGACTAATTAATGATATTATAAAAGGGCAAATGACTAAAAAAAGCCCTTTTTTTAAAAAAATTACCGAAATTGGCCAATTATTTAATTATTTACCGGAATGGTCCATTTTCCGCGAAATCGTGCCCACATCAGCGCGATGTCAGGGTACGCGCCAGGAAATTGCGTCCACGTCAGCGCGATTTGCTTACGTGGACACAAATCGTGCCCTCTAGGACGCGATTTACTGACGTGGATGAACAGTTTCTCATTTTTAGCTTGGAAAATTTTGAAAGGCATAACTTTTCGCTCGGTTGTCCGATTGAGACGATTTTTTTTATTTCGAATAACTTTTCGAGATCTACGCGCAGCCGAAGGCGGTTTGCCGCACTTTTCATCGAAAAAGATCCCTTTTTGCCCCTAAATTTTGATTTTTTCAGATTCAAAAAAGATTTAAAATTGTTACCAACAAGATTTGAACCAAGGTACTAAGGGAAAAGAGCAAGCATCTTAACCAACTAAGCTAAACTAATTAATTAATATATTATAAAAATACTGTTATTATCTTAATTATATTACTTACGTTCTAACGATTTATCGGACCTATTCTATACACGTGTCAAATCAAAAGAAATAATACAACAATTCTGTAAAAAAATATGGTGTTTACTTCAAATAAATAAGGAAAATAATGATTTGAATGTTTCAAATTTTAATTTTAAACCGAAAAAATCAAAATTTAGGGGCAAAAAGGGATCTTTTTTAACGAAAAGTGCGGAAAACCGCCTTCGGCGGTTTGTCAGCGCGTAGATCTCGAAAAGTTATTCGAAATAAAAAAAATCGTCTCAATCGGACAACCGAGCGAAAAGCTATGGCCTTTCAAAGTTTTCCAAGCTAAAAATGAGAAACGGTTCATCCACGTCAGCAAATCGCGTCCTAGAGGGCGCGATTTGTGTCCACGTAAGCAAATCGCGCTGACGTGGACGCGATTTCTTGGCGCGTACCCTGACATCGCGCTAACGTGGACGCGATTTCGCGGAAAATGGACCATTCCGGTAAATAATTAAATAATTAGCCCATTTCAGTAATTTTTGAAAAAAATGGCTTTTTTTGATCATTTGCCCATTATAAAAGTAAAGAGAATAAAATAGAGATTAAAATTTAAGTTTGAACATAATAGAAAGTCAAAACTATAATTCTACCTCATATGTATCATTGTGTCTGTTCTTTCTTTTGGGAAAAAGAGAAAAAAATTAGGGATAAAGTAATATTTAATTCTTAAATTTAATTTTTTTGCCTATAATTTTTTGTCCATATTAATCTCAAAACTTGATAGTTTTTTCTTAATTTGACCCTTAAATTTGAATTTGTTAATGTGTAATGATGTGTCATTTGAAGATTATGTCATACTATCACTCGAAATTTTTTAAAAATTAAATGTAAATTTTAATAATTTCTTTTAATTCTATATAAAATCTTTAAAAATTGATATAACGAAATCCAAAATTAGTAATTAAATTAGAAAAATTGTAAAATTACAAAATAATATGGATAGTCTTGGCTGACTAAAACCACACTTGACAGCAAATTGGATTTAATAGATATAGTGATTAAAAAATAAAAGCAAGTAAAGCGTATTTAAATGCAGTCATCTTTGCATGTTGATTTTGTTTATTGGGCAGTGAAGCAATTAATTCTCTTAATTGTACGCAGGGATGAAGAGATGTAGGACTAGGGAAGCCTCAAAACATTTGCAATCATCATACAAAGTTGTTCCCTGTAATGATTTCGACATACTTGTACAATGTTGTCCAACCATGGATTCAACAATGGCAGAAGGACAAATTACAGAACCTAGAACTAGCTAGCTGTTTGTTTATAGTAAGCTTCATTATTTAAAACAACCAATGAGGTACCTTAACTTTTCTCTCTACCTTCTTCTCCTTTATAGTATCCAAGCTTGGTTTCCATCCCTTCCCTGAATATTGCCTGTTCAAAAACTCCGGCCTACCTTCCACCGTTTCCATCAAAAACTCCGTCAAACATTGAACCTCCTCCGGCTTCTCCCCACCGTTTTCCTTCTTCTGCAACGGCAATTTTTGTGCCATCTCTAGAACATCATTCGCAGGGCATATCCTAGCGAACAAAGGGAGAAACTTGGAGGACGGTGAGACCGACTTCGACCTCAACACCGAGCTCGCACTCGACAGCACACGACGAGCTTCCTCGGACGACAACGTTGTCGGCTTCCCTCGTTTGACGGGCAGCATTACGTAAACCTTTTTCACGTCGAGCTTGTGATCAGCTGGCAACGGAACCGGCCTCTTCTGGTTCACCGCCTCGTGGAACTCCACCACCACCTGTTGAGGATGCTCCAGCATCAGCTCCGCCGCCGTCAACGGCCAACTAAAATCCTGCACAGCCCCGTCCCAAAGAATGACCTTCCCGGCCGTATCCGACGGAGGACATGCAAGAGCAGTAACGTAGTTACCCATATATAACGTGATATACCGATAAACAAGAAATTGAAAAGCGACTTTCGATCACGGTATAAAAAAAGAAAAGAAATCTAAAAGAAATGTTTGGGTTTGTGATTCATGTGAGTGTGATTAAGAAGAGGGAAAGGATTTTTATGCAGGAATGTGATGGAGATGGAGACGGAGGTGTTTGTTAAACGGCTCCATCTTGTGAACCATTTTATGGTGGACTTAGTGGAAGATTCATATAAATTTGGGGTCGTTGGCTTTTTGGAGGGACTGCCATTTTCTTTTCATCTGCATCGTTGATTTATTTTATTATAAACAAAGATTTATCCAACGTTGATGATTGCAACAGGCATGTGGGGTCCCCCCTGGTGTAGCTCTACCGTATCTGACGTGAATACAAAGTCAAAGAAACGGTTCAACCGTAACTATATTATTATTAACCCCAATTTTCATGCTTTAATAAATTATGTATTACGTGAGGGGAGGATATCAATTTCTCTATGCTTTTCCCCGATAGGGCTGTAAAAAACAGTAAATATTCTTTTTTTTTAATAGTTTAATTAATATTATATTCGTATTCTTATTTTGAAAAAATTAAATTTAAATAAAAATTTTAAAATTTATGTGATATTAAACTATATTGAATTGGTCGAACTGATTCCGCTACATATCTAATTCTAAGAACATGGGGGAAATGATGGGGAGGTATCGCGTATTTTCTTCTTCGTCTTCTTTTTTGATACAATATTTAGAACTAAGCATAACCCCTTCATAAATTCAAACTCACGTCCTCTTGCACTGATAACAATACCGATAATAATCAAACTAAGACCCAGTGAACTCTATTTTTAAATCTTAAATATAAAGGCAATGGCATTTACTTTTGATTAAAATAAAGACAAGGGGGGTTTAACGTGAAGTAGACAATTGGTCTGGTGTGGTGATTCCTTAATTTGTCGGATAAAAAACAATAATGGATAATCAGTGCAAAATACAAACATGTCAACACTCAACAGCAAATAAAGAAAGTAAAGGGTGAAAGCAACAGCTTAACTTCGTGAACGTTATGGTATATGTACCAAATCGGCGTTGGAAAATGTTACTAAAATGACCAAAGATTAAATGCTAAGAAATTGTTATCCAAATAAAATATAGATGATCTCTCCATCACTGTAAAAAATGTGTTTTGAGTTGGTTTGAATCAAAACATGGATTTTCTTGAATATATGTGTGTGTATATACATGTTGGATTTTAAATTTTGTTTATTTTGAAAATTAAATCTTATAAAACAAGATATTAAGTAAATCAAAGATAATTTTATGAGCTTTTTCTTATCTTTATGTGACCTTTAATTGTGGGCCTAAATTGGTTTTGATCATTCGTATTTAGGTCTAATTAATTAGAGGATTTAGTGATGGGCTCATCTAGGGATGTATAATTGAACTCTTTTCCCAGAAAATTATGAATATTATTATTTTTAAATGTTAATAGATTTGGGTTCAGAATATTTGGCTAAGTTTAGGGTTTTGAATAATGGTTTGGGTTTAGAAATTTTATTATGGATTTGGATAAGTTTAATATAATTATATAAAGTCGGTGAATTCAATTAATTTGGTTATTCATATAAAAAAAAACTAGCAATTGGTTAATTCAGTATGTTTTAATGAAATTTCTTTTCTTACCCGAATTAGGTTGATTAATTCAACTTTAATCGAATTTTGGATTAGGGTCATCATTTACAATAGAAGTAAAAGGTCAAGCTGAAGATAATCTGATTTTACTATTCCCAGGTGTTAATAAAATGATTTGAGCTACGCTCTATATCTTTTGCGCTTGTTAAAGAGAGTAAAAGGTGCAAACGCTTTACCCAAATTAATTTTCCAACTAAAATAGCTTGCATTTTTTGTATCTGTTAATACACAAAGTTGGAGCTGTAAAGATGCGAGCATAGAAATTAAAGAGTTGTACTCAAAACTTGATGAGTCGTATCTGGAAAGATGTCAACTCAAAACTTAGTGAGTTGTACTTGGGAAGATGCAACCTAAAAATTTAGAGAGCAATACATATGAAAATATGAGCTTAAAAATTTAAAGAGTTGTAGCTGAAAAGGTATAAACTCGAAAATTAGTGAGTTGTACTTAGGAATGTGTAAGCTCAAGAGTTCACGCGAAGGCATGAGCTTAAAAATTAGGGAGCTATACCTGAGGAGGTGTAAGCTCAAAACTTAGTGAGTTATACTTGGAAAGGTGTATGCACAAAATTTAAGGAGCTATGCTCAAAATTTAGTGAGTAGACTCTGAGAAGGTATAAACTCAAAATTTAGTGAGTTATACTTGAGAAGGTACGAGCTCAATTTTTAAGGAGTTGTACTTGAGGTGTAAACTAAAAACTTAGTGAGATGTACCTGAAAAGGTGTGAGCTCAAATTTTAGGGACTTGTATTTAGGAAGGTGTGAGCTAAAAATTTAATGAATTATACCTAGGAAGATGTAAGCTCAAAATTTAGTAATTTGTGCCTTAGAAGATGTAAGCTCAAAATTGGAGTTGTACCTGGAGAGGTGTAAGCTCAAAATCTAATGAGTTGCACACTGAAAAATGTAAACTCAAAATTTACTGAATTGTACCTAGGAT
Organism: Gossypium raimondii; assembly: GCF_025698545.1. NCBI lineage: Eukaryota > Viridiplantae > Streptophyta > Magnoliopsida > Malvales > Malvaceae > Gossypium > Gossypium raimondii. The sequence continues at coordinate 33,858,768 of NC_068571.1, read as the reverse complement.
GGTGTAAGCTTAAAATTTAAGTAGCTATACATGGGAGATATAAGCTTAAAACTTAATGAGATATACTTGAAAAGGTATAAACTCAAAAGAGGTACATCACTAATTTTTATAATAAAAACATACCTTTCGTTGGGCTATATGATTAAAAAGTTTCACGATTACCGTGAGTGTTTGTCGATGAGGTACATTTTACAATACTTTAGGTCATGCAAAACTGATCCCCGGGAAACTTATGCACGATACTTTAGGTCACACAAAATTATCCTTGAGGAACTTGAGAAAAGCATCAGTAATTGTTTATGATATATAATTATACATTTTATCCTTACTTGCCTGAAAAAGCAAAAGGGCGCTCGCTAACTTGCTTCAAGACACATTGTCGGAACTTAGCGAGGTGTGTATGAAGATCTAAGATTGCCGAGCTACATAATATAAACCACCGAGAATTGTAAGCATCACAAATAAATAAATAAATATACAACTTTAGCGAGGTGATGTATATATGTATGCGATATGGGCGAGGTAACATATATAGGCATGTATATATTAGCAAGATGTAATATATGAGCTTGCAATATGCATTTGGCATATATATACACGACTAGTCACAAGCATTTGGCAAGCTTACATGGGCTCGTATAAAAATATACAGGGGCTTGCATAAGTTAAAAAAACATAAGCTAATATATGTAATATATATTATGAGCTATATACAGTTTCATGCAAACTGGCGATGTTTTACGCGACTAAAGAGCCAATTGGCAAGGTGCTTTGAAACAATTTGACGACGAGTTGTAACAAATGTAGAAATCTGGTGAGTTGTTATACAAGAGTTGGAATGCTCACGCGGGCTATAAGGAACTAATATCCGTACAAGTTATATATATGGGGCACTTGCAACATTACCATGTGATATAGCAAGTGTGCATGGGTACTAAATGGCGAAGAATTGTAAAAGGTAATCGGATCGATGAGAGTTTTCTAAGCAACTTGGTGAGATACTGCCAATTATAAGAATTATTGAGGTATGCTCCTTTACTAAGTCACCAAGAATAGTAAGAATAAACGTCGCCAATGTACATACCTAGTACAGTTGTAGCTCACCAATATAGACTACGCACTTTGCCAATGATATTTACATGCCACATGCTAAGGTATAATGTTTTCATATAAAACATGGTGAGGTGTCTAAATTTAATATTACTATCTAACACGTGGTGAAAGGGCAAGATTCATATTTGCGAGTTGTGCAATTCCCATATATATTAAGTGAGAGCACATGAACCGATACATGCATGTATGTATACATATACACATGTCTTATAACAGCTAAGTGTATATATATAGTATAGTGTGCAACTCACATACATATAATATATATGTGCAATATATAGCTCGTCAAAAAAGCTAAGACTAATCACATGAACCAATGCCTAGCTCGCACAATGAGCCAAAGAAAGGGGTCAATTATGCATATATAGCTCGCACAAAGCCAGTATATATGCGTAGCTTTCATAGCTCGCATATATAGCTCGCCACACCATGGAGCCAATATTTATATATGGATTAGAGAATGGCAAGTAGGTATGCCATAAACGAGGAGGAAAAGAAAATAAACGAGAGTGATCTTTAGCTTTCATAGCTCGCATATATGGCTCGCCACACCATGGAGCCAATATTTATATATGGATTAGAGAATGGCAAGTAGGTATGCCATAAACGAGGAGGAAAAGAAAATAAACGAGAGTGATCTTAACTTTTGGAAAGGATTTCATGTTTCCATCTGATTTTGGAGATTAATTCTGTTGATACACAAAATGGGAGGCGGTGGTTATAGGTGGTCCACCCGACGGATTAAGAGCCACTGGTTAGTCGGTCGGAGTGACCAAATATAGAGGAAGAGTAAAGAGAGAATAAGAAAGAAGAATCTATGTCCCATGTTGTTGGGGGAGAAGGAGCTGAAATTTATCTGGTTGCCCTTAGAATGGTGCTCCCATCATCTAGGGTAGGGTAGCTGTAAAGGAGACGACGTCTCAATTTATCCTAATGAGATTTATTTGTGGATATCAGTATTGTATTACTTTCATAACCAAACTTGAGAGGCTACAAGGATTAAAAGAAAAACAGTGATTACATGAAAGAATTGGTCCTAGATTTCTTCTACCACAAAATTACAGGTTCAAGTATATTTAAAATCTCCCAACTTTTGAACAATGAATTTGGGAAATCTGATGAAGGAAGCCTAACCCAACAAAAAGCACGAGCATGGCTTCTCAGAGCACTTCAGAAATTGGTTCCAAAACAGGAGTCCAGGGCCTGTAATTCCCTTTCCGGCACCCAGGGACAGCCAAAACCGGATCTACTTGCCTCTCTTCCTCTCTCAACTCAGGCAAAACCTTAGCACCACTTTTTGCCCTTTTCTTTCCGCTACAAGCAGCTTCTATGATCGCCACATCCACATCCGTAACTTTGCAGTTCACCCTTTGTATAGGAACCAAAACGTAAGCTTTAGCCGCCAGCAGTTCATCGTCAGCTCGCATTGGGACGACGCAGCGAGTTCGTTTCAGCTCTTCCACGGGAGAGATGACGCGACCAGGTTCGTCGAGCATGATCTCTGCTGCCTTCACAGGGAGCTTCACTTTCCTCAGCTTCCCTTGAGCATCGATTACTTTGGCCATGTCCGAAACCTGGATAAAACAGCTAGATGTGCAGTTCCCCATGTTCAAGTTGAAATTGTTTGGCTTTACGTTTAACTGAAGAAGAATATGTAAAAGAATCAAAGTGGTATTTGGTAAAGGGTGTGAAATATGAGAGTTGAGAGTAGTGAGTGGAGGGTGGAGGGTGGAGGGTGGAGGGTGATTTGGTATATATAGGAAGAGACGGAAGCAGAGTCAAAGTGCCCACAAAAAGAATCAGTGGTAAAATTATGGGAGAAAGACGACACGTAAAGGGAAACGAACAAAGTGGAGAAGACGCTGCTAGCTAGTTGTAGAGAGCGCAGCCAGTTGCAGCGTGTTTAATACGTGCAGCGTTTACCTATTGGAATGTGGGAGTCTTTGACTTTGAAACTAGCCTTTGTTTTGTGGTTCAGGCTTGCTGTCTTCGGGAGTAATTCAACTATGACTTGGTATCTTACGTTGTTTGAATCACCCAACTTTGATACTATTACTCTTAACAACGAATAATAGGAGAAGAATAAATAAAATTTTTCCACTTTCATTTCAGTTTTTTCTTGTTTAAAAAATTTAAATTTAACTAAAAATATTAAAAATCAGAAAATTTTATTTATCATTCTATTATCGAAAATAGATAAAAATAACATAAAATTATAGGAAATACTTTTTCTAGAAATATGGACAAATGGTAGTTTAACTCCGAAAGAAGCACTTCATGAAACCTCTCGCAATTTGATTGATTTATTTATTCCTTTTCTACATGCGGAAGAAGAAAACTTACATTTAGAAAACAATCAACACGATGTTACTTTACCTTTTTTTTCCGTTTCATGATAGATTAGTTAAACTAACAAAAAAGAAAAAAGAAATAGCATTGAAATCTATTTTTATTGACCAATCAAAATTGCCTTCCAGGATCTATAATTGTCTCAAAAAGTCCAATATAAATACATTATTGGACCTTTTGAATAACAGTCGAGAAGACTTTATGAAAATTGAACACTTTCGCAAATATGTAAAACAAATATTGGGCATTCTAGAAAAGAAGTAGAAAAAACATTTCGAAATTGATTTATCAAAATTTTTAATCCAATGGATTTTGAACCTTCAGCACAATCCATAGATTCGGACCAAAATTGAATAAATGTATCTAAGGAGAATTCACTTTGACTTTCAAGTGACTACTCCCTAAATACGCACAACATGATTTTTTTTAATTGATTCAATTTAAAAAAGACCTAAAGTTAGGGATTTATCAATCAGTAATGTTGCTCCAATACCCAACCAAAGGGCTACTGCAGTACCAATCAAAAAAACGGTTGTCGCTACTGGACGACAAAATGGATTTTGGAATTTATTAACATTTTCCAAAAATGGTACTGTTAATAATCCTGCGGGTACTGAAACCATTAAAAGAACACCCAATAACTTGTTAGGTATTGTACGAAGTATTTGAAATACAAGAAAGAAATGACATTCATGTGATATTTCCAAAGGAGTAGCAAATGGATCCGCGGGTTCAGCAATCATTGAAGGTTCTAGAATTGCTAAGCCCACGTTACAAGCAATGGTACCAAGAATTACTTCTGGAAAAATATATAAAAGATCATTGGGGCAGGTTCCCCATAATAATTATGACCCATACATTTAGCTAATTTAGCTCTTAATATAGGATCGTTCAAGTCAGGTTTTTTTGTTATTAGAATAGGTGAATTTTTCTAGATCCATCCCTCAAAGGAACCGGACATGATAAATTTTCATCATCTGGCTCAAGCAAAAGTCAATTGAACCAAATGGATACAAACGGATACTTATAAAATAAATTTATATTCTATATGTTTAAAATAAATCTATATGTTATCCCCACATATATGAATGGTTCCATATGTAAGAAAAAAGTTACCCGATTCCAGGACGAACTAAGTTATAGGCATGAAAGTGTAAGAACTCAATGGGGCCCACCTCCTCTTTCTTTGTCTGATTCGCGAGGCAGGGTCCCGTTGAATTCTTAATGATCATGATCATAATATTTTGGTCGTATAAATGACAACAAATAGATCACTTTTTCCAATGATTTTTTTGAAAAATGAACTCAATTTCAATTAATTGATTCATAGCATTTGCTCTTTGATAGTATCTATCGATACTTTCAAGGTTAGAAGAAAAAAAGGAATCACTCAATTGGGTGACACAATACAATATATATTTAATTTTTTTTCTTCTATCAATCATATATCAATCAAACTTTTCTAAACTAGTCTAACCTTACTCGATTTATTTTAGTATTTTCATCAAAGTTTCAAATTATTTTATAAGTTTATCGCCTTGATTCTATTTTATCAAAAAATCGGTAAGGATCCCTTCTCTTTTTTTGGTTATTATACTTATTTCGACTTATTTTATACTTATTACTTATTCTATTATAAGTAAATCGAAAAAATAAAGGGTTCTAGAAAATCTGGAAAAATCAAAACTAAGAATAGAAATCTTTGACGAACGGGTCTTGGAATTGTTATTATTTCGACACAAGAAAAGGAATTTTACACACCCTTTTCTTGTGTCGAAGAATACTCCTTATAATTATTTGTTCCCTCATTTATCCTTCCTTTCTATTCTCCACTTACTTATGTTTAGCATCTACTGAAATTGAATTTAGAAAACAAAATCTACTCTGGAACATTTAAATCTGATAGTGCAATAGGAACATAAGTACACCCCAATAGAATTACAATTTCATACCATCTTTATTTATCTTTAAAATAACTTGTTATAAATTCCTTTTATTTCAAAAGAAGCTTTAATGAAATTTTCCTTTCATTTTCTCTTACTTGAAAATTGAATAAAAATTTACTTATTTTTATTTTTAATTTTAATATTTAAAAATATTTTGAAAACTTCTAAAATCTTTCCCATGTTAGTGGTGTTTTAAGGAGGTATATAAATATTTTACCATTTAAAATTATTTTGAAAATCTCTAAAGCTGTGCCTCGTGTTAATGGTCTTTAAATGAGACATATAAATATTTTTTTATATTTTATATTTTAAATTCTTTTAACATTTAAAATTATTTTGAAAATCTCTAACGGTCGCATATGTTAGTGGTTTTAGAAGCTGAAACTAAACAAGCTTAACTTTTAAGCTTGTATTTTTATTATAGGCTTAAACTATAAATTCTTATCTAAACTATACTATTTTTTAATATTGATATTTAAATTTTTATCACAAATGGTACTTAAATTACATTTTTTTTTAAAATTGACACCATCGTTAGTCAAACCGTTGAGTATATTTCAAAAGAGGATTAACCTGCAATTTGGTATTTAAACTATACAATTTTTCCATTTTGGTACAAACATTTTTTTTGTTGTCACAAGTCTTTTCTTTTTAAATTGATACCTCTATTAGTCCAGTCATTAGTTGAACCATTATATCTATTTAAAAAAACTAATTAAAAATTGACATGTGCAAAAAAAAGACAAAAAAGTATTATTTTTTATTTTATATATATATTCTTTTTTTCATTCTTCGGAATTAGATTGGTGGTCGAACTAGTCAAGCCACCAGTTCCCAATTTGATCAATTCATCTGGTTTGATTAAATAAATTATTAAAAATCCATAAAAACAAAAAATTCAAAATAGAGAAAAAAATTAGTTCAATTGGGTTTTTTTAGCTTTGCTCAATTGGTCTGTATTGGTTCACGGGTTAATCGGTTCAACCCCTATCTTTGGACTAATACCACAATCAATTTCAAGTTTAGTCTTGAAAACACTGATTTAGATCGATGAAATAACTATTTCAATCTCGTTATTAGAGCAAGTAGGTGGTGATGTTCAAAAATAGAATTAATCATTGGTCTCTCGACCTCTAAAGGACAAATTTAGAGCATTGCTAATATTGCCAATTTGACTATTGGTTCAATTCCAAAACCATTGATGTCAATATAAATTATTAGTTTATTATATATTAAGTAAAATTTTATTGTAATGAAATCTTTTAAGTATATTTTCAATAAAAGTAATATTTGTTATTGTTAGTTGTTAGTATAAAATTATAAAAAATTATGATATAACATCAATCGTGTTAAATAATTTTTTGTTAAAATATAACATATTACAAGTTATTTATGTTGATTTTAAAATAACTAAATAGATGAAGTTGACTTTAAGAAGTTTGAAAAAAAACTAACATTTTGAGAAAGAAAAGGAAAGAAACGAAAAGATGCCAGTAAATCAAAAAAAAAGATGTACTTAATATATATTTAATGATTTAGGTCAAAACTCAGTTTTCAATGTAAAATGATAATGGGTGACTCGTTGAGTAATTAGTAAGTATTGAGTTGACATATTTAATAACTAAAAATTATTTTGGATCACATTGAAATCATACCATTAAAGTTCGCACTATAATTACCACCTATATATTTTAGGAAACTAAAAAAAAATTACTATTATAAGCATTAAGGAAAATTCAACCAACTTATTTGCTTGTTAAATCAATTTTATTGGAGTTAAACTTAGGGTGCCCTAAGTAAGCTCCGATCTGACTACATCAACAAGTCCGATATTATTGTTTCTAATTTAGATTTTATTTCCAATAATCTTGGCAAATTCATAGTGTGGAAGTAGTTTATAATGTTTGAATAAAAAATTAAAGAGGTTGTGCACGGTTAAATTCAACTTCATGACGTGTAAGCTCATGGCGTTAAAGTTAAAAGAAATTTAAATCACACGAAAACAAATTGAAAATAGTAAATTTGGATTGAAATCGCAAATTAGTAATGATGATGGTTTGGTTCAGCTTACCCATCCAATAGTCAACTATCACAAAGACATACCTCCATTGTTAAACAAGGATTGAATACATCAAACTCCACCCACTAAAAATATGAATTGAAATTGGAAAAAGAAGAGCCCATGAAAACAGAGGATTTCTGCAGTCAAAACATTGAAACCACAACAAAACCAGGGAATTTGTTAATGCAAAAAGGGGATGGATTAGTTTAAGCTTTTTGGTAACCTTAGGTAGTAACGCCATAAATAAAACCATTCCACAAGACATAGTTTTGGCTACAGTTGAGTTTCAGACAGGCACTATTCACATCCTCCTTGCCTTGAATTTGGCTTTGCATGTGACGCCACCTAGATTCCTTTGAAACCATTAATTAGCATGCTTTTTAATTTCCCTTCGTTGGGCGTTGGGACTCCACAATCCAGTCTAACATGCCCTCCAATATTACATTTAACCAGTGCCAAGCATTATGACCTTTAAGCAATGTTGAACTTGATCACCCAAATTTTCACAAATACTGCTAATTACTTAATTCAAACTGCTTCAGCTTTAGGTGTTTCAGTCAAGGAGATAGAACAATCATGTCAACAAAATTTTCTCATTAGAAATGCATTGTACAAAAATGCTAGTCAGCTCATTTCAACCTTCCAGCTACCAACTAATATGTTTTCCAATTTTCTAGCCCACCCAAACTTTACAAAATGCTAGATAGCATATTAGTCACAATCATATTCACATCACTAACTATATCCGAAAATGAATGACCCTGGGAAAAATTACAAATATTACATGGATTTCATTCAATCAATGTTGATGCAGAAGCATCCTTGCCCTCTGTTGAAGTTGAGTCAATGACCTAATACAAGTGCCCTCCTCGCATGTCTTTAAGCGTGTAAGGCTGATTAGTTCCCGAATAAAAACTACCATTTCGTCAAGACTACTTTGCATTGGCAACTTGTCTTCAGATCCCTTGCTTCGGTGTTTCCCGTATACAGCCTCAAATTCTCTAGACTTACTGGCAGCTGTTCGTAGTACTGAGTCAGGAAGCCCTGAAATGATTACCAGTCAGGTGACATTCATCATAGCAGATGCTAAAATTTTGCAATTCAGTCGATTCTCTATAAACAAAGATCTAGATAAATACAACAAAATACATCTACATCTTTTTGTCCTAAAGGTTCTTAATAACAGAAGGTATTGATTAATGCACATTTCAATAATCTGAGAATATGAACTAAATTCAAGGAAAATTCAACAAAAAGCAAATTTTTTTCCCAGTAGGTGAGATATGCCCCATGGAATCCTTGATGCTATCATACTCTAAACACTCTAAACACCACATCCTTCAATGGACTTCAAAGGTCCTTATAGTTTCAACCCACAGTACACATTATTCAAGTTAATCTCCATATTATATTTATACATATCAAAGCTATAAGTAACATAGAAGCTAATGAGGCCCCATTTCCCACAAGTCCACATGTAGATCCTCGGCAAAGAGAAACTAAAGTTACAAATAACCTTACCAGCTATTCGTGCAACATTCACACCGTAACTTTTTGGACAGGCACCAGGAGTCAACCTGTAAAGAAATGTAACTTCTTCAGCTCCTTCAACTCCATTTCCTACTTGGCACGCCATGTGACAGAGAGAGACCTGTAAAAATTTATTAAAGGCAAATAATAAATAACTTGAGGAAATTGAACAGACACTAAAATAGCAATGAGCCCTGCATTTTACAAATTTTCACTAAACAAATTGGCAGATAAGACTTCAAACTGATGCTGTACAACTCAAAATATCTCATTCACTCTCTTTGCACCTAATATAATTTGCCAATTATAAATGCTATAAACTTCAGTTTAAAAAACATATTATCCAACAGAAAGCAGACACACCTTGGAATTGTTCCTATAGTCCACAGCTAAACGGTGGTAGTGTGTTGAAAACATCCCTCGGCACTGCACCTTGTGTACAAAATGTTCAAGAACCGATTCCCTGTCACAGATATTGAGTAATGAGAAACCATGACTAAGTCAAAAGTACCAGATAGATATGCAAAGGTGCTTAAATAGGAAAGCAACATACGCAATGGCTTGTCCATCAGAAGTTGATGTTCCACGTCCAAGTTCATCTAATGCCACAAGTGAATGTTGAGTCGCAGAGGACTGCATTAACCATCATGAATATGTTTTCAGAGATATTAAAATTTTAGAAATAGCACTTAGCGCATCTACAAAGGAAAAGATTAGTTTGGACAAGACTTAAATAATCTGGATAACTGAAATAAATAAAACACTGTTTCTGCTCATGTAGATTGTGAAATTGCAATGGCATGTGCCAGTGAAAACAAACCAAGATGTGAGGGATGACAAGAACAGTTGTGAAGAAATATCAATTACGCCTCTTTTGATTTTTTTAATTTTTGAAAATTCAAAGCAACATAGATGGATGTGAAAACTTTCACATATAAGACATTTGCTGCAATCAGGACATAGACATATAAGGGTTGCTTTAGATCAGAATGAATAAGTTACCAGCATTAATGCAGTTTCTGAAAGCTCTGTTAAAAATGTACTCTGTCCAGCCATAATATGATCTTTGGAACCCATCCGAACAAAGATTCGGTCAACAGGAGATAGTTCAAATTGTTCTGCAGGGACATCAGCTCCTACCTGGGGAAAAGGCAACATTAAGGCCAATGAACACAATGAGACACTCTACAATGAGCAGGAAGCAAAAATTTACCTGGGCCAAAATCACAGCCAAGCAAACTTGGCGAAGAAGAGTTGATTTTCCACCCATATTAGGACCAGTAAGAAGAATAAAACTTGCATGGCCAGAACCAGCAATACTGATGTCATTGGGGACAAATGCACCCTTGCCTAAAGAATCACTTCTGAGAATAGGATGTCCTAAACCTTTTGCAGAAAAGCACGGCACTTCATTTGAGCATGAAGAGCCCAAGACACAAGGACGACATGTAGGACCTTCATAAAAATCACTTGCTATTGCTAGACTGATCAGTACATCCAGCTCTGCAAAATTAGACCAGTTCAGATAGCTAAGTAAATTAATCTGTATTGCATTATCTTTTATAATTTCTGTAACTACATGCAGTCTCAGTTCTAAATTAAAGTATTTGACTAAAATATAAGCATAGATGTATGTATGCACTATATCCAGGGAACAAAAAAAGTTTAAACCTAACCAGCTCTAAAACAAGAAACTACTGGATTAAATTGGCAAAAAAATGATAAATAAATAAACCAAGCTTCAGTGCAGATTGCATAAAAGTGAGCAAACATACCTGCTGTTGTTGAAACTAGTTGCCTCCATTTATTGTGATCCTCGCAGAATCGTCCAATTAACCTCAGAAGAATGTTCTTAAAGGCCGTCTCCTTTTCAGATTCAGCTAGCGAGAGTTCTCCCAGGAACTTCTTGATAGATGGAGTCCAATACCGGAAGAAGCCCTATGCATGTCAAGTAGGAAGTACACAGCAAAATTATGAGTACTTCATTGTGCAACTCAGGCAACGTACAAAGCAACACACTTATAACAAGTAAATAACAAGCACAACACATCTGCAGCCTCTGGCTAGATACAAACAGCCTACTTGAAAATTGCAACTGAGGAAAGCGTAACCCATCTGCATAACACATATGACCAAGCAAAAAGCTTGCTTGCAGCTGTTATAATCAATACTTGATAACATGACAGCTTTGTAACAAAAGATATCTACCACCAATTGGATAAATATATCTTAAGTTTAATCCAAAAAGAGGGTCAAACAATGAAAACAAATTACCTTCTTGGATGAACATAACTCATAATCTCGAGGGACACTCCCACGCAAGCTTTCTGGCACTTCCAATAGATACGAATCTTTTCCAATCGTGACATAGGTGATCTACAGCAGATATCAAACCAAAGTTTAGTAAAACATTAAAAGAACTAAACTACTTATATCATTGGAACCTCCAAGAACTTGTTGTTAACAAAATTCTTACTGATGAATCTCCAAGTAACTTCTGCTGCTCCTTGAGGTGTTTTGTCAAACTAGATTCAATCTCCTTAACTCTTCCACATGCTGAGTCATATTCCAGATCAACTCCCTTGTGAGGTATTATACGTCCAGAATTGTTGGCATCAACCCAATCAAAGGCATCTTTGAAATGCTTAAGAATGGAATTGATATTTGGAAGACCTTTACCTGTGCAGCGTTAAAAACATAAGAGGCCAGATATCTTTGAGTAACTATATAAAAGGATATATTTCACATTACCAGTTGTTAACAAATGATGAAGCTGCGTAGATTCCACATTTTTCAGAATAACACTAAGGGAAGAACATGCTTGAACCATTAATTCACAACCTCGTAGTGCTGATATGAATTGCTGAAGTTGCTTCTTTGCCGCATCTTCATATAAAACAACTGTATGTGCATTTCTTCCATTAGCCTCACTGCATTCAAGCACAACAACAGTTTAAATATTATTAAGGAACGCTCAATATATTCCCCATACCAGATGAATGGGATACACATGAATGAGCTGCATTTTCATCCAAGGTTTACCTGCTAGCAAAGATCCGTGCAAGTAGCCTCTCCATGTCAGGAAGCCTGGACAATGCCTTTCGAAATTCAAGTGCATATGATAGACTTTCACCCTAGATAGAAGAAAGGACAACATTATACACAAAGCAGCAAATATCAGCAAAAGAGACACTCCGATGAAGACCTAACACTAATCAAAGCAAGGATTAATGGAATGCTTGAAAGTTGTGTAATTAGTTATTCAGACAAATTCAACCGAATGCTTGAATCAATGTTTGCAAGATGTAAGTCACAACTATAATGGAAAACTCACCTTTAGGCCTGCTACAGCATCTTGCCGTTCCTTAATCAAATCAGTATGATATAATGGTCTAGCAAGCCATGTTCTTAGCAACCTTTTCCCGAATGCTGTTACACAGTGATTTACTTGTGCATAGAGCGTCCTATGCATATAAAAGAACAGACTAAGCATAAGACTGGCACTTGCAAGTAAAACAATTAAGAAAAACCTACAAGACACACATACCCAGAAGAGTCTCCATTTCCGCTGTTTTCAAAGATCTCAAGATTCTCAAGGGCAGCAGCATCAAGAAGCATATAAGGTGTTTGCGCAATGCTACTGAAGCCAGAGGATGGAAGCAACTCAAACTTTGCAAATCTAAGTAATGTCACATCTAGAAAAGCCTGTTTTAGGTAATAAAGAGTGCCTCCAAGAGCTGAGAGTGCTAGGCTTCCATTAACACCAGCTCTGAGTAGACTGGAAAGGATAGCTGGAAGGAAGCCCAACTCATCATCCTCGTAAGTATTAGCAGCACCTGTACCCACATCAACAGATCCAGCAGCTGATTGATCATTAATACACTTGTAGATAGTTTTGACTTCATGAACAGTTTTGTCTGCATCCCAAAATTCTGCAGTAGGGACCAATTCATTTACCAAGGGAGTCCTTGTATGTCTCAGCATTGCCCTCTCAGTTTCAAGACTGAGCAGGTTAGTGGGTTTTATAATTTCTACTGGCCTTAGCTCAGCCAATAGACAACACAATGCACTGCACTCAGAATCATCCTCAAACTGGAAAATGGAAGCAAGAGAGTAGATCAGTTCTTTTCAACTTAAAAAAAAACAAACAAGAGACAATCAGAAAAAGTAAATCTCATTGGATAAGGACACATACTATTCAGAGGAATAAGACTAATGATCAGATCTGAACAAAGAAAGGATAAATATTAAGCAATTATCATGCAAGGAACAATCCCCACCTGTCCAATAATAATCCTGCTAGTTGCAACATCAACAGCACACATGCCAAAAACCCGCTTCTCATTCGGGTTTGTTGAACTTTGACAGCTTTCAGTCACTGCCATGAGGTAAGAAGGGTCAGGATTTGATGACAGCATTTCTCCATCAGTTAGGGTTCCTCTGGTAACCACAGCACATATTTCACGCTTGACAACCTAAACATATTGAAAAACAGCAATAAGTTATATAGCTCCATATCATCCCATACAATTAACAAATTATGGAAAAGAATTCTAAAAAGCATACTAGAAAACAATGGATATAAGGTTAATAAAATGACAGAAACAAGCCATCATATGACCTGGCCAGAATCCAGATGGAAATGGTTAATGGTCCTCAGCATCACATCTAAGAATACTTGTACATTTAAAAATGCTATTAGGACCATGACAATTAGATATTTGACAACAGTAAAAATCAACACAAAAATGCATGGAGAAAAGCATACTTATTAAATTGCCAATCTGGGGGAAATGTAAAATATGGAAAACCAATAAAAATAGAGCCGATCTTCTGTAGTATCATGCATAGTACAACATACCTTATCCTTGGCACCTTTCTCTTTCCGACGAAGCTCCAGTTGTTCAGGAGTTTCCGTTTGCTCTACTACAAGAACTCGATAACCCTGTTCCGTCAATAAAATAAAGTAAACTTTCCTCCATAGAACAGATTGTGCTTATCAAAAAGATCTAACCATGGCAAAACACGCATGGAAACTACAACTTGGAATAAAAGCACATCAGACAAACCTTTCGAGCTAATTTCTCCACATTCATAGAGAAATTCTTCTCAGGAAATCCACAGTGAGGTTGTTCCCCCTAAAATCAACAGTAAATGTAAGAGGAATAGTGAAAAAAATAAGACCAAGAAAAAGGAGACAGTTTATAAACAAGGGGCTTCTGCCTTATTTTCTATCTTTCTCCTGGCTGTGAAGATGGCCTAAGATAAGATAATAAAAAAAAAAAAGGCAATCCACAAATAAATAAATAAAATCAGTTTGAGACTTTGAGTTGAAGGAACTTGGATAGGACCATACCTTCATGTATTGCAAATTCAGTTCTTTTGCCCCAATATGTGCATCCATTTCAAAAAGTTCATAAAATTTACCCATCTGCTTCAACAACAATGATATGTCAAATGACTTTAAAATTAATGGCAACAATAAATCGGGGTAGACCATGACATGCCTTAAAAAATAGAACTTTGTCCATATGTTTTGACTTAAACTCCCACCATTGCCTCTGCATGATAGCATGGGTCAACCTACAAATGTCAAGGAAAAAAGCATCTCAAAGTACTTGAGAATCAAATGCCCTTACCTGGCAACCTGATAGGCTCTTTAAGAAACCAGGAGGCAAGTATAAAGTCTTTGGATTGTAGTTTGCATCTCCAGGACGCTTCCTATTTGCATCTCTACGCACCTCACTTTAAGACAAAGAAAAAGAAAAAAAATAAGTATAAAAATACGTGGTATTGGATAATAAAAATACATGGTATTGGATATTTACATCAGAACTAACAACATGCCTCAATATCCAAAGAAATTACCTGTATGGCAATGCCATAAGCTCACATTTACTAAATAATTGGTAATCTAATAGTTCAGATGGCAGGTGTACCAGTTAGTTCAAGATGCCAGATGGCAGAATTAGTAAAATATTGTAATTTAAAGAAAGCCTGGATGCACGTTTTCAAATCCTCAAGATGCAGTAATTTAAAGAAAGCTAGATGCCATCAACTTATATTTTTATGGAATCAATGTTACAGAAGGAAAATTAAAAGAATGAAGCAAGAATTTACAGTCCAAGGAAGTGCAACTTCTCCGCTTCACGCTTCCCAAACCTCTCTAACTCATCAACCACCAAAGCCTTGTCAGCAGTAGATGCCTTATCAGCTGCAGCAAAACATGCTCATATTCAGACCTCAAACCATCCGTTCAGGTAAATTACATAAGAACAAGACAGACAGGAACATAATCTGCTATATATCCAATACTTTGAACGACATGCTAGTTAAAATATGCCAGAGCAGAGTAAATTTCCATGTAAATTGCAGCAATAACAAATGAACTACATAGTTAGAACATAAATAGAGGGACATTGATAAAAAGAGGAAGAAAAAGAATCCTCTTAGAGGCGATAATTTAAGGAAAAGAAATAACGAATATAAGAGGAATACTTATTTTTTCAAGGAGAAAGGAATTTGGTTATCTAATTTCCCATTTCAAAAACAACTAAAAAAGAGTGGCACACAAAAAACCCCGTTACTTACTTTCAATCTTCTTCACCGGTTCCACCGAAGGCACCTTAAACTCTTCCTTAGTACTAACATTCGCACTGGTCTTACTCTTTTTACCGGACTCCGGTTTTGCAACGCCATTCGCCTTCCGTTTCTTTGATTCAGTCTTTCCACCGCCCTTTCTTTTCGATATTTTCATTCCCACCTCCTCTTCCTCCAATTCTTCTTCCTCCTCTTTCTCATCCTCCAAATCCATATCTTCCTCATCAGCATCCTCGCTCACTTCCTTCTCGGCGTTCTTCCCCCAATCTTCATCACTGGAATCATCATCGTCGCTCTTTTCGTTCGCACTATCCGCCACGTCATCATCCTCATCGTCAATCACCACTTTCTTAAAACCCAAAGAACCCCCTCGCCGCAACCGCTTAAACCTTCCCGTGGTTTCTTCAACCCACTCAATCTTCTCCTTCCCCAAATCCAACTCCTCTTCCTCAGAATCATCATACTGAATCAAATGCTTGCCCGAGACCTTATCGAAAGACTTGACAACGCCCTCGTACCACGCCTTATCCAAGGGCCAGTAAACCCTTAGCCTCTTGTCAACCACTTCATCGCCAAATGTTATGTTGAGGGGAGAAGAGGGAGTGGGGGCAGGCGATTGGCCAATGACAAGGAGAGGCTTTTTGAGCTTGGGTTCCCCAGGGGATGGAGTAGTAGGTATGGGACTTCTACTTGGATTAGGTTTAGGGCCAGGGATAGGGTTGAGTTTAGAGGTATGTTTGGCAAGAGGAGGAGGAGGCGATGGAGATGGGGAAGAAGAGTTTTTCTTGGAGAAGAAGGAAGTAATCTGGCTCTGTTGATTAACGAGGGGTGATCTACCATTGCTTTGACGACGCGACGGTGCCATTTTTACCGATTAATGATTAAAAATTGAGAGGCGGGTGGGAGGGAAGTTTGGAAGGTGAAGTGTGATCACTTTTCTGTCGAAACGGAAGTGTAGAAATAAGGGAAGAAAATAAAGAGTGAAAGATGGCGGGATATGCCGGGAAAATGTCCTCAACGGGATTTTCTTTGGCGGGAATTCCACCAAATTTGCTGGGCAGTGTGTGTGCACTCTGAACTGTAAATCACACCCGCACTCTCTCTCCATTTCTTAATTTTATTTATAATTTTTGAAAAAAAACAAACGGGCCAAAATTATTCAGAATTAGGCCCTCAAAACCCGAACATATGGGCCTAGCGATAAATTATTAAAAAATCATAAAATTAGTTCAGCCAATCTTGAAAAATTCACTCAAAAACCATTTAGGAGTCAGGGAAGATGGATTGTGGGATTCGCCTGATGGACGGTGCAAGATCAACACTGATGGTGCAGTATGTATAGGTTCAAGTGCTGTGACAACAGGTGGCGTCATTAGAGATGTCAGGGAAGATGTATTGTGGGATTTTCTAAAGTTATCAGAGTATGGTCTACTTTAGAAGCTGAGCTGTGGGGAGCGCTTGAAGGCTTGCGTCCTGCTTGGGAGACTGGTTTGGCAAGGGTGATATTAGTAAATAACGTTGCTGTTGTCCAGATGGTTAATGGGGAGGACCGGAAATTGCATCATGAGCTCGTGGTACGAGTAAAAAATATGCATCGTCGGACATGGGAGGTTAAAGTCCAGCATGTTTACCGAGAGGGTAATGCCGTAGCAGTTCATATGGCAGCGTTAGCACGAGGATATGGAATGGATTTACAGATATACCGATCACCACCAGTAGAGCTTATGAAGTTGGTGACTGAATAAGGGTAATTGCTAGTCTATTACTCTCTTATTGTACCAAAACAAAAACAATGTTAATCCTCTGTCCGGACGGACCGGTATTTTAGGTGGTTCCAACAACCATGGAATTTTGAGAATGATGATGATAATATAAAAGAATTAAAAGAAAAAAAAAACATTTTGTTTTTACTGAAATTGCCTCTCTTTTTTTAATTAGAAATTACCAATTATTAAAAGTAAGAAAAAGGGGCTAATTATGGGACTATTTCTAAAAGTCGCTACGCTCTTCTGCTACTGTAACATCAGGCATGGGGCATGGAGGCTACGGAAATGCTTTAAGAACAGGTATGGAGCCTCATCTTGGTAAAATATCCGTTGAATGCAAAAGAACCGATTCTATGTTCCATACCCAGAAATGGAACAATGTTTTGACTGATTCTATGTGAGCTTCGTACAGTATGTATCATGCACAAGCACGGTTGATTTTAAGGGTAATAATAAAATTATAGAATCCCAGAATTACAAACACATTTTAATTAAATAAATAAATTTATCGGATGAAGAACAACTCGAAAATTATGCGAATCATTTCAAATGTAACTGTTTTCCAACACAATGCTAAAAGTGGTTGATTCATATATAACACCAGAGATTGGAGAAGTTAATAAAGTAGAAGAATTCCATACCTCTTCTGGGGTTCTATGGAGCAATCAATATTAGTACTAACTAATTCATCTTTGTTTCTTTAGACTAGACATTAGGCTTTTTAGGTTCATCGTCTTGGGATGAGCATTCAACTAATTCATCAGGGACATGGTTGGGAACATTGTGTTTGGTAATGAATTCCTTCAATATGCTCTTCCTTCTTCCATTGAAAGATGAACCCTCTTTTGCATTCACGGTATAAAATTCAACTGAAGCTTTAACCTGGGGTTAACTGCCTCCATCACCACAATCTCTACAAATTTTGTAGGCAATTATAAAGCTAGAACTTACCCATGTCAAACACATATTCCGACCCCATATTCATGCAATCCAGATAATTCATGTTGGATACACACTCAAAAACCTAAAGTACAGGTGACATAGCTGAATACTACTTCTGAGCTCTCATGTTCATCATAGGAGATAACCAGTCAAATAGTGACACATAGAAGAGCATGAATGCATGTAATGCGTACAGCTTGGTTAGATGATAATACTTTCCAGCAAACAAAATAAATACATTCTCAATTAAGTTAACCTGATAAAAACAAATAAACCAAAACAAAATTGGATACCCCTATTGCCTAAGGAAGATGAACAAAACCTTTTATCAAAAGAAAAAGCATGGTTGCATCAAGAGAAGTGTATGCCAGCCATGTTGAACATAGAGAGTAAGGTTAAAAAGCTTTCCTGACTAAGCTTGGATGCTCTCTGCTCCTCAAATTTTCCTTCCTTCAACACACTTATAACCTTATTTTTAAACTCAGACACTTCTCCTTCTCCTTCTGCTTCATTACATTCCATATCCATGTCATCATCCATTCCATCATCCATTTCCATACTCTCATCCCCTAATCTTGCAATCTCCATATCATCATTCCCACTCAAAGAAACATTTTGTGGGCCTTGCAGCGCCTGCAAGGTCTTATAGTTCTTCTCCAAGAGTGACAGTACGTTTTTCTGCTTGAAAATGGAACCCAGTGTCTTATTCTTCCTTATGAAACAAATCCTTATAAACCCATCCCACTCCTTATGATTCACTTCAGGGCGTGGTTTCCTCGGCTCGATCCTTACGACAGAAGAATCAACCTTAGGTGGAGGCCGGAAATTGTTCTTCCCAACTTTGAGGAGATGGGAAACCCGAGCATAAAATTGGGTATTGACGGAAAGCCGGCAGTAAAGATTATCACCAGGCTGAGCAACAAGTCGCATTGCGAATTCTCTCTGGAACATAATAATAGCACACCTGAAAGCAGGCTGATGAAACAGTAACTTGAATGTAAGAGGAGAAGATATTTGATACGGAATATTCGCCACACATATATCAAAATAGGGCAAATCCGTCTTCAGCACATCACCTTGAATAACCTGAAAAAAAAATTCAGCATTTTATACAACATTGTCAAATCCCCAATTCTAGAACATTCAAATTCATCAGGTAATTGACTATTAAAGCTCCTAAAAGTTGAGATTTGGTCAATTTTTTTATAAAAAGAAAAAGAAGGGATACCTTTAAGCGATTAGAGAAAGGGGTGCCTTGAAAGCGGCGTTGAAGTTCGAGGACCATACGAGGATCGAGTTCGACGGCGATGACCATTTTACCGGCTTCAAGAAGCTTCTTGGTAAGGTTACCGGTACCGGGACCGATTTCGAGGATGGTATCGGTGGGTTTGATGCCGGCCTTTTGGACAATAGCGTCGACCAACAAAGGGTTCTTAAGGATGTGCTGGCCTTTGGATTTGTGGAAAGTGACACCACCTTGGTAGTGATTGGAGGGGGCTCTCGGCCCTTTTTGCTTATCTTTCTTCATCTTCCCTCCCGCCATCACAAATATCACCTATGAATGTAAATTGATTCGCAGAGGCAAGAGTGGGAATCACTCAAATCAGTAGGAAACTCGATTTTATATGCGAATCATTTCAAATGTAACTGTTTTCCAACACAATGCTAAAAGTGGTTGATTCATATATAACACCAGAGATTGGAGAAGTTAATAAAGTAGAAGAATTCCATACCTCTTCTGGGGTTCTATGGAGCAATCAATATTAGTACTAACTAATTCATCTTTGTTTCTTTAGACTAGACATTAGGCTTTTTAGGTTCATCGTCTTGGGATGAGCATTCAACTAATTCATCAGGGACATGGTTGGGAACATTGTGTTTGGTAATGAATTCCTTCAATATGCTCTTCCTTCTTCCATTGAAAGATGAACCCTCTTTGCATTCACGGTATAAAATTCAACTGAAGCTTTAACCTGGGGTTAACTGCCTCCATCACCACAATCTCTACAAATTTTGTAGGCAATTATAAAGCTAGAACTTACCCATGTCAAACACATATTCCGACCCCATATTCATGCAATCCAGATAATTCATGTTGGATACACACTCAAAAACCTAAAGTACAGGTGACATAGCTGAATACTACTTCTGAGCTCTCATGTTCATCATAGGAGATAACCAGTCAAATAGTGACACATAGAAGAGCATGAATGCATGTAATGCGTACAGCTTGGTTAGATGATAATACTTTCCAGCAAACAAAATAAATACATTCTCAATTAAGTTAACCTGATAAAAACAAATAAACCAAAACAAAATTGGATACCCCTATTGCCTAAGGAAGATGAACAAAACCTTTTATCAAAAGAAAAAGCATGGTTGCATCAAGAGAAGTGTATGCCAGCCATGTTGAACATAGAGAGTAAGGTTAAAAAGCTTTCCTGACTAAGCTTGGATGCTCTCTGCTCCTCAAATTTTCCTTCCTTCAACACACTTATAACCTTATTTTTAAACTCAGACACTTCTCCTTCTCCTTCTGCTTCATTACATTCCATATCCATGTCATCATCCATTCCATCATCCATTTCCATACTCTCATCCCCTAATCTTGCAATCTCCATATCATCATTCCCACTCAAAGAAACATTTTGTGGGCCTTGCAGCGCCTGCAAGGTCTTATAGTTCTTCTCCAAGAGTGACAGTACGTTTTTCTGCTTGAAAATGGAACCCAGTGTCTTATTCTTCCTTATGAAACAAATCCTTATAAACCCATCCCACTCCTTATGATTCACTTCAGGCGTGGTTTCCTCGGCTCGATCCTTACGACAGAAGAATCAACCTTAGGTGGAGGCCGGAAATTGTTCTTCCCAACTTTGAGGAGATGGGAAACCCGAGCATAAAATTGGGTATTGACGGAAAGCCGGCAGTAAAGATTATCACCAGGCTGAGCAACAAGTCGCATTGCGAATTCTCTCTGGAACATAATAATAGCACACCTGAAAGCAGGCTGATGAAACAGTAACTTGAATGTAAGAGGAGAAGATATTTGATACGGAATATTCGCCACACATATATCAAAATAGGGCAAATCCGTCTTCAGCACATCACCTTGAATAACCTGAAAAAAAAATTCAGCATTTTATACAACATTGTCAAATCCCCAATTCTAGAACATTCAAATTCATCAGGTAATTGACTATTAAAGCTCCTAAAAGTTGAGATTTGGTCAATTTTTTTTATAAAAAAGAAAAAAGAAGGGATACCTTTAAGCGATTAGAGAAAGGGGTGCCTTGAAAGCGGCGTTGAAGTTCGAGGACCATACGAGGATCGAGTTCGACGGCGATGACCATTTTACCGGCTTCAAGAAGCTTCTTGGTAAGGTTACCGGTACCGGGACCGATTTCGAGGATGGTATCGGTGGGTTTGATGCCGGCCTTTTGGACAATAGCGTCGACCAACAAAGGGTTCTTAAGGATGTGCTGGCCTTTGGATTTGTGGAAAGTGACACCACCTTGGTAGTGATTGGAGGGGGCTCTCGGCCCTTTTTGCTTATCTTTCTTCATCTTCCCTCCCGCCATCACAAATATCACCTATGAATGTAAATTGATTCGCAGAGGCAAGAGTGGGGAATCACTCAAATCAGTAGGAAACTCGATTTTTAGGGTTTTTTGAGTTTATGACTGCAAATATATCTTTTATTAAAAATATAAACTACAAATCTAGAGCTAGGGTTTTGGTTGGCGCAGGCCCGCTCTATTAGCCTATTGGGCTTGCAATTGGCCCCGATAGAGTAATGAATGTGAAATATTAGCTATAATTACTGGCTAAATTCGCTGAATATGTCAAATTTTAAAAGAATATATATGAAATTATTGTTTGAATTTTTTTATTATTAAATATCAAAATTATCCCATCTAATTTATATTATGATAAATTACAAAAATAGTCACTTTTATTTACCTCAGATTATTTTTTAATCAATTATGTTTGAAATGTTACGTTTTAGCCATTTATGTTATCGTTTTATTACGAAGTGGTCACTCTACCGTTAAGTTTTATTACCTCCCTAACAGCAATCCTACATGACAGCCTAAATAGGTTTTAAATGCCAACTTGGATGTTTTACGTGGCAGTCCAAGTTAAATTTATTTAATTAAAAACATAATTTAATCCCAACAACTAGGCATCCAAGTTGGCATTTAATATCCATTTGGATTGCCACATAGCACTATTGTTAGAAAGGTAACGGAGTTTAATGGTAGAGTGATCACTTCGTAATAAAACGATAACGTAAGTGACTAAAACGTAATACTTCAAACATAAGTGACTAAAATGTAAATTGAGACAAACAAAAGTGACTATTTTTGTAGTTTACCCTTTATATTAAGCATATATGGTAAATTATTTTCTGATTAAATTACCAAAAAATACCCTTTTTTTTTCAAAATTACCGAAATAGGCTGATTTTTGGAATATTTACGGTATGGGTCGACTAGAAGCGTTTTTCGCCCAACGGATACTTTTCCAACGGCTATTTTAAATAGTCATTACCCCCAACGAAAAAAAAACTATAAATACTCATTTCTCATAAAATTCTCTCAAATTCTCAAACCACCCTAAAAAAAATCTAAATTATATTTTCTATTAATTTTTTTATTAATACTTTCTGAAAATATTTTTTTAAAATTAATTTGTGTTCTATATAATTAGCAATGGTCGATTCTCTAATCTATCATGATGACAAGCACATTTTCGTCATTCAATTGCAAATGGTAAGAATAATTTTTAATAAATTTCAATTTTGTTTTTTTTATTTCATTATTATATATTAACTTAATATTTTGTATATTTTTTACGTAAATAGGCAGAAGATCGAATTTTACAATGCTATATTCGTAATTTACCCGGTCTTCCATCACCGTTGATTGAAACATACTTGAGGGAAGCCGATTTTTAGCATGTGGCCCTTGTAGGACGGGTGTGTAAGTTGGACCCGAAACTCGTAAGCGTGTTGGTGGAGAGGTGGAGACCCGAGATGCACACATTCAATCTTCCATGCGGCAAGTGTATTATCACTCTGGAGGACATTCATTTATAGTTGGGGATACTTGTGGATGGGTCAATTATCACCGGGTCTATTCAATCTGATGATTGGCGAGGCATATATGGTGAACTTTTGGGCTCGGTTCCGGAGACGATTTACGGAGGTTGGATCGAAATGGCTTGGTCACGAAAAACTTTCACAGCGCTAGATGAGAATTCGACTAAAGTCAAAAGAGAACAACATGCTCGGGCGTGCATCCTTCAGATCATTAGGGATATCCTGATGCGAAACAAGTCACGAACACTCATCCATCTAAAGTGGTTGTTGAAACTCATCGATTTTTAATGAGCGAGCAAACTTAGTTGGGGGTCTGCCGTGTTGGCAACATTGTACTGGGATATGTGTCAGGCAACGCAACCAGGAAAAATCAAAATTGGTGGTTGCATTTTACTACTGCAATCATGGGTGCGGTATCGATTTTCATTTTTACATTCTCAAGCGAGCTACCCGTATGCATTCCCACTCGTAACAATGTAAAATTCAGTAGATATTTTAATAATAAAATTGATTTAAATAAATATTATTATGCTAACGAGTTATTTAAATAGGTGGAACCATGGGCCAAGTCACGTTGGATTACCTATTGAGCTTTAAGATATACAACTTCTATTAAACCAACGATCGGAAGCAGAAGTATCTATTTATTTAAATTTGAACTATATAATATTAACGTAGTCGATTTCGTATTTAGTAGTATATATATAACTAATGTTTTTATCACATTAATATAATTTGAATGGACACCATACGAGGATTCGATAATTCGAGAAGTCATCCCCAAGGAATTCTTTGTGAACCCCAACATCTGACACGTGAAGGTCCGATTGGTAGTGTACGCTACCGTTGAGATGCACGATACCGATAGAGTGTTGTCAAATTTCAACTATCGATTCTTGTGGCACCTCAAGACCTTGATGATCTGCATCCTATTGACTTGCGACAGCCGGATGAAATTTGGCCAGTATTCCACTCCCAACATATCAACATGTGGAATAATCTATATGATTTCTTACCTACTCGAGAACCTATTATTGTTTCGGAGTTAGCATGCGATCCAGAGTACATACCATGATTTATGATCCATGGCAAGCAATATTTGTATGGATAAGAAGCGAGGCGTCAGCATCCCCATACGAGTAGGCCACGACGCCCCCTTTAAATCCAAATGCTGGCAATGTGGGTCCGTCGTTAGTGCCCACGCAAGAACCAACACTGACGGCCGCAGAACCGATGCCCACACCACCCACTAGTCAGTATGTATCATCTTATTCTAGTGTGTATTCTAACCCTATCATCTTCACACAAGCATCATATAATGCACCACATTTTCCAACTTCTAGTTCTATGTCAGGTTGGAGTGTAGTACATTTGTCCCCGATGTATTACACGCCTATGCCATCGGCACCTACGACGACAACGATGCCAACGATGATGTATAGGCCGTCTATGCTTCAGGCACTGACGGAAAGTCTGCTCATTATCCTATCGATGTATGGGACTCAACATGGTTATGCTCATTCATCATTTGTGACGCAAACACCTCTGGGATCTTTGTTCTACCAAGTTAAGTCATATTCCTAACCACCTATTCCTAGACTGAAGGATGCATGATGGCAATCGATAATACAAGGACCGCAATCAACCGAAGGCGAAGAAGATGAGCTACCGAGACCACAACCCCAACAACCACAACCTCACCCGAAGGCTGAACCAATAAAGAATCCAACGCACAACCGTCGTCCACCCCGATGTGGCACAGATTCTGGCTGGCATCTGGACTGATTAATTTTATCATTGTATCGAACGTTTATATTTTTTCAATTATTTTTATTATTATGTTTTTAAAGGAATATTTTTATCATTTAACAAAATTAAAGTTGATATTTGTTATCATTTCACAAAATTGAAGTTGTAATTTGGTACAATTTCACAAAATGAAAGGTGATATTTGTTATCATTTCACAGAACCATGCATTTACATATTACAATGGAATTGATATTTGTTTTCTACTTGACCTATCCCGAATTTCCATATTTTTTAATAAGGTACTCTACATAGGATTAATCAACTTTAGCATGATAGGCCGATGGGACCAGCTGATTAGCTCAACTAAATCACAAATATGTATATATAATTATACTATATGAAATAAAATAGATATGTGAAAATAAATTGATAGCTGTGAAAACATATGAAATAACATGTCTATTTTACATTTTACCTTAACATATATGTGTATGTATAAATAGTTATGTAATGAATTGTTAAGTAAAGGTATATGTGAATGCACATTACATGAGGAACTATAAAAGATTTATACATGGATATGAAAATAGTATAAGTGAAACATGAATAATTTATAGTGGTGGAGTCAAAAAATTTTTTGGGGGCGAATTAAATTATAATTTTTACGATAGTAAAATGTAATTACACCATTTTAATAGACTATATCTTTATAATTTTTAAAAGATTAAATAAAATTTTTTTATTTTTGGGGGTCAAAGTGCAATTTTACTATTACTAATTCAAAATTTATAATTTATAAATGGTTTAAATGAAAATATTTATATTTTAAGGAGGGGCCGGGGCCACTACCTGTCCCATTGGCTCCACCACTCATGATTTATATACGAAGAGAATTGGAATTATGATTTTATTTATATTTTGGAATTGATTTGGACACATGAGTTATGAGTTGTGAAATTTAATAATGTGAAGAGATTGGGATTATCATGGAAACATGAAAGTGTTATATGTATAATGATTAAATTAAAGGATGATGTGTATTTTCTCTATAAATTTGGTAAATAACAATTGAATATGATTAATGCATACGCTATTAAATGACACATGAAATTTTGTATAGCTAAATTTAACATGAAAATTTTAAATAAATAGAACATTGTCGCATAACTTTTAAAAGAAAAAAAAACAAACAATAAAACTTAAGTAAAAGTTTCAAAACCTCAAGACTAAGATTTTTGGGCGTATCATTTAATAGTTAAATTGAATATTTTTGTACTAAAAGACCTAACTAATATAATCTCGATAATTTAGAATAATTTGAAATTTTAAATCAACTTAAAATGGTTAGTGTCATAATACGGGAAATAATATATTTAGTACCTCAGTATTAAAACAAGTTACAATATCATCAGTATTAACCTAGTTCAATGTATATTGAATAAATAAGTTTGAGATATTACTTTATGAAATATCATTTTATCCTAGGAAAAAGCCTTATAATTCATATATTTTCTTTCATAAAATTTTTAAAAGTCAAAAAAAACCCAATAACTCAAATATTTTTATTAATATTATTATAAATAATATTAAAAGTTACTAACCCTCAAACATAAAAATAATTTTTTTAAAATAATTTCATTATAGGTTTCGATTAGTTAGAGTTGTGTGACCCAAATTCTAATAGATTGCTTACAAGTCAAGTTAAACAAAATATATTTTCTTTTTAGAAAATTTAGTATTTATTAGTATAATATATTTAGCATTTATTAGCATAGTTTATTTGACCTACTAATTTAGCCTACAAATAGGTTCTTTTGCAACCTTAGAAAATACACTTACTAGATATTAGAACTCATAACACATTTAGAAAATTTTGTGTTTACGTTTTGAAGGTTCTTTATTTTCGGGTTTTCGGGGTTTAGTTTTTATCTCCATCATTTTTACTCTTCGTTCTTTTTCCATTATAGTAAAATTATATTTGCTCGTGGTTTTTTATCCTCTTTGAAGGGGTTTTTCCACGTTAATTTTGTGTGTTCAATTTCTCAATTTATTCCGCTATTTTTTATTTGTTGTTTAATCGAGTCGATCCTAACAAGTGATATCAGAGCTAGTTCAATTTTCATAGATCAACCTGTTCAGAGATGGCAGCAACAAGGTTTAAATTTGAGAAGTTCGATGGTGAGACAAATTTCAATTTGTGGCAAGTTCGGATGATGGCAATTCTAGTTCAAACCGGATTGAAAAAGGTTGTTACCGGGAAAAAGCCTGAGAATCTAAATCAAACAGAATAGGAAGAGCTTGATGAAAAGGCCTTGTCTGCAATCCAATTGTACCTCGCGAATACGGTATTAATGGAGAAGTCCTCATTTGCCTTGTGGAAAATGTTAAAAACTCTTTATGCGGCTAAGTCTCTGGTTAACCGTTTAGTGTTGAAACGACATCTATTTACGTTTCGCATGAACGAATGTGAGCTTCTTAGAGATCACATCAATCAATTCATTACTCTTTTAAATGATTTAAAGAAAGTTGAGATTCATATTGACGATGAAGATCAGGCTATGCTATTATTGTGCTCTTTACCCCCTTCATACAAGTCTTTCAGGGAGACCCTGATTTATGGTAGAGACAAACTCTTGTTCGAAGATGTGAAGGGTCATTTGTTGAAGTCGAGACAAACTCGACAATGAGTTTGGTTTGGATAGTAAGGCAAATAGGCAAGCTTCCGTTTTGGTAGCATCAGAAATGAGATAAAAAGTGTCGCTATTGTAAAAAGTTAGGTAACGTCAAAGCAAATTGTTATAAACTGTGAAATAAAAGAGTTGCTGAGAGTAACGAGGAAGACGTAGCTGGTGCTAATTTGATCGATGAAAGCGGTGATGATTTCTTGTTAGTGTCAACGTGTGATAACTCCAAGCCCACGTCCGAGTGGATCCTAGATTCGGGATGTTCTTTCCACATGTGTCCCAATAGAGAATTGTTCTCCACATACAGTTCGGTTGAAGGTGGAGTTGTGCGCATGGGAAACAATTCATCTAGTAAGGTAATTGGTATTGGTACTGTTAAAAATTAGGATACACGATAGGACGATTAGGGCACTCTCAAATGTCAAGTATGTACTTGATTTATGAAAGAATCTCATCTCCTCGAGTACTTTAGACTTGAAAGGATGCAGAATTAATATCGAGTTGAGCGACATTAAAGTATCTCGTAGAGCTCTCTTTTTGTTAAAAGGTAAAAGAACTGGCAATCTTTATATTCTTGAAGGTTCTATAGTGACCGATGAAATCGGACGTCCCTCATCCGTTACGGAGTCGAAGTCAACTCGTTTGGAGCGGAGGCAACTTGGTCATAGGAGGGAAAAATGTATGACCGTTTCGTTGAAGAGAGGTCTTCTTTTGGGTGCAGGTTTTGAAAAGTTAGGGCACTGTGTTCGTGAAAATCAGTCCCGGGTTAGTTTTGATTTGGCAGTGCACAAGTCGAAGGCTAGAAGTCTTCCAGCTTCTAAGCACAGATTTGACTCAGTTAATTCCCCACATAGTTCAAGATAGGCCCTTGGCGGGCTTTGACAAGGATAGCGTTGTAAGAATTCGTGTCAAGGTGGAAATTGTTAAAGTTGTGTGACCAAAATTCTAAGAGATTGCTTGCAAGTTAAGTTAAACAAAATATATTTTTTTCTAGAAGATTTAGTATTTATTAGCATAGTTTATTTGACCTACTAATTTAGCATATAAATAGGTTCTTTTGCAACATTAGAAAATACACCCATTAGAGATTAGAACTCATAACACATTTAGAGAATTTTGTGTTCACGTTTTGAGGGTTCTTTATTTTCGGGGTTTAATTTTTATCTCCATCATTTTTACTCTTCGTTCTTTTGCCATTACAGTAAAATTATCTTTGCCCGTATTTTTTTATCTTCTTTGGAGGGATTTTTCCACGTTAAATTTGTGTGTTCAATTTCTCAACTTATTCCACTATTTTTTTATTTGTTGCTTAATCGAGTCTATCCTAACACGATAATATCTAGTCTTTTTGACATAATACTTAGAACTACCCATAGTCTCTCCCCAACCCATAAATAAGAAGATAGTGCGCTATTAAAAAATTAAAAATAAAGTTAAAAAAATATCACTCTTATCTATTGAGTTAACATTACTGTTACAACAAAAAATATATTTTATTAGTTCAATCACAATAAAACGTATTTTCTTTCTAATTTAAGAATTTAAAAGTTATTGTATAGAACAGAAAAATACAAAAAGTTAGGAGCAAAAGTAAATCTTATAGAAAATAATAATATTTGTTTAGCATTGCGTATGTTAAGTCCATTGATAATTCAAAAATAAAATCACACATTTTCTTTAAAAATGTATTTCTTCTGACCAGTTGAAATTAAAATGTCACAATTGATATATTAGTATTTTATTTACATTTTGTATCATATTTTTGTTCACAATAACATATTTATATAAGTTATAACTATGAATTTTAATACGTTTGTGCATATATTCTTATTAGTTCATCTTTTTTCTTTGTCATGTTATTTATGTATTTCCTTAAAACGTTCAACCTTTAAAAAAATTTAAATTACTTTTTACAATAAAAATATTGATTAAAACATTAAACTTTTAACAATATTGACATAACAACCTACATGGTAATTCCGTGAATATCATGCAACATGACAATATATATCTTATATATCACGTCAACAAATAATTTAAAATTATAAAATATTTTAAAATTCAAAAATTATAAAAAATCATAAAATTAAAAATAAACATACATACGTGTATTGTCATACGAGCTTCCATATTTAAAAATTAACATTTAATTATATTTCTGTTAAAAAACAACAATTTGATTCTTTTTGAAAAGATAATGATCAAATTTATCTCTTTTAAGGGTCAAATTTTAACTCAAGAAAAGTATCAAATTGACAAAAATTGTAAACATTAAGAGCTTAATTTATCATTATGACCAAAAAAACCAATTTGAAAGTTAATTCAATTAATCTAATTAAAGCAAACTAAAAAAATACAAATTATAAAAATCATGATCTTACTTGACTGAATTTGATATCATACTCGGTAAAAAGAACTTAAAACCTAAACTAAGATCACAATGAAAAAATAAAATAAACTTAAAAACTAATTTCATACATTTAAAATTTATAATTTTTAAAAATATAATTATTTTCACATATGAATTCTAGTTATAATAAAAGTTTCATACATGGACATTTAAATAACTTAATATCACTCCAAAGTCCAAACAAGGACAGAAATTATAAAAACACAGCAGCTACATCAATTAGCAATTAGAAAGCAACATTATTTTTATTTTAAAAAGAAAAATATCTATAGGCAATGTTTTCTCAAATTAGATGTGATATTTTTTCTCTCTCTTATAACTCACCAAGGATATGCAGGACCTATCAATGAACCAATATTTAGAACAGAATTGCAAGCACCCCTTTTCCCCTTTGTAACTCCATTCATTCCTTTTTATCAATGTTCAGTAATATGCCTAAAATTGGTTTGTTTTACAAAATTGGACCCATGAGTTGTAAGAGATGTGAACTAAAATTTAAAAAATAGAAGAAAAAAAGAATACCTTTACAGCTTCCTACAACCTTGACAATGTCTTGGTAAACCAGTCTGATAGACGCCTCATCTTTGAAGATAGGTGAGCACTTCTAGCGAAATAACTCTCCGCATTTGAAAGCATTATTTTTATGTCATGCTTCACTCCTTCCAACGTTCGATAATAGTTGTTCTCTAACCTAAGCCGGATGAAATCGGGATACAATGGAACTGGAAACCTGTGAGAATTCCATTTCAAAATGTTACCTTTTCAGTTTTTATAGGCTCAATGAAGAGATTCTATATCGAAACAAAATGGTCAAATTCGGCTATTAGCATCTATACTAACAGTAAGGTGCGGATTTAGTGCATGTACTCTAATTTGATCATTTAGTCTCTATACGTTTCGAATTTTGAAATTCCAGTCTTGATCTAAATTTATTATGTTAAAATTTTATCTTATGCTGCAAATATATTATCATATGTATTAATGCTATGTTAGCTTGCTATTTCCTCATAATACTCATAAAAGCACCACCTCATTTTAGTTTATGGATTTAAAAGCTACTGTTTGAGTCAATACTTTAAAAATTCGAAAAAGTATAGAGACTAAAATGATAGAATTAGAAAATAAGGACTAAATACACCGCTTACGCATGGTATGGGACTAATAGCAAACTCTGACCTGATGGATTGAAATTTCAAATTTCAAAAAGTACAAAGACTAAAATTGATCAAATTAGAGTACAGGACTAAATCCATAACTTATGCATAATACAAAGATTAATGGCAAAATCTGACCAAACAAAATATACAGAAGATCAATTAATGTCTATTATGGCAATTGCTCCGTTCCTATACATAAAGTGTGTAATAATGCACGCCAGTTATCAAAAGAAGGGTACAATCTTCTCTCTCAGTCGCAGCGTGGCACTACTACACTTCTCCTATTGATTAGTTGCAGGCAATAATAAATGCCAATACTACACTTCATATTGATTAGTTTCAGGCAATAATAAATGCCAAATACGAAGATAAACTCAAGCAAACAAATGGAATTAACCAGTGTCTAGTGAAGTTTTAGATAGTTTGAATACCTGAAAATCACAGTTCTTTTCTGCTTTCCTAATTAAAGAGATTTTTAATATAGCCCATAAACCGATAAAAGACATTTGGTTTTAAGTGAAGATATATATATGAGCATGCATAAACACACAAACCCCATTTGGTAATATTTCTAAAACAAGTGGTAGGAAGAGACAGTGTAAACGAAAAGAAATAAGACGGATAGTTTTGAAATGGGAATTTGGACCTGTTAAGGAATTCTGACTTCTGAGCAGCTTCGTTCAGTTTCTGGAATCCATAAAAATCCTGCAACATTTGAAATGCAGAAATAAAGTAAAAAATACCATTTTCTTCAACAATTTAAACAAAATTTTCACAAGCAAACTCCTTTAGAATTTGAGGAACGGAAGTAGTTAAAAAGAACCTGATCTCTGACTACTGAACGCTCTAATTTACCAAAAGCAGACAGGAGCCTATCCCTGATTTCAGAACCAATATGTGGGTGCTCCCACGTAAAGTTAGGGTCATGCAGTTCCCAAGCACTGTGTCGATACTTACAGCCATCTTTGTAAATAACTTCATATTTTTCCCAAGGACTATCAGGGAAATCCATAGATTTGGGCTGTGAAGTAATGATTCTACCATCCCACCAACTTCCACCCTCCTCATCGTGGTTCTTCCACCATACTAGGCATTTATCCCTACGAGTCCATTCTCTGCTCATTGCAGCATCATATCTTGTCTTCTCAACAAGAAAATCAGGAAGACCTATCAACTCAGGCAAGGTCAATATAAATACCTCGCCAAATGCACATGATGAATTATCAGTAAATCTAAGTGTGATTTTACAGCAACTCTCTCCAGAACCTGGAACGTGGGAATAAGCAAGGTCTACAACCCTGCAAATTTCCACCGCACTCAGGTGTCCCCTTGAGCTCCATGGACCAGTCCCCTTCATGAAACCTTCTTCAATGCACTCTTGATGCCCCTGCAAAATAACAGAACCGATATTCAAGTCTTATGAAATACTAATTGTCAAGTTTCTACTAAAAAACAAGAGGGAAAAACAACAACAGAGCAAGCATGTCATACCTGTCTGAAATATACAACTTCATCGCCCAGCTGAGGTATATAACGATAACCCTCTTCCTGTTCCGACACCATCAACCATGATAATTTTCTAACAGAAGGATTTGACTTCCTTCCACTTGAAAATTTTAAGTCATTGTCATGGCCACTGCCCCGCTTGGTTCTGCTGGATCTTGATCTGTCTCTATGTTTGGAACTTGACATCCATTGTTCAGATGCAATACCATTATATGTTTTCAAAGAGGTTTTTTCTTCATTTTCTGATGTCCCTGCTAATGCATGATCTACTCTTACCCTCAAGTTATGGTTCCAAGGATTCTGCTCCAGTGAAGTTGCCTTCATCTTCATGGACTGTCTTCTGTGAACTGCATCAGCTGCTGCTTCGGTAAACATAATTTCTGAATCATGATCGTTGATGACATTTAAGCCTTCAGAATCAGTTGTGTCCTTATATGGGTTTTCCCCATCATACATGTTCAACTTCAAACCTGAGTGCAACAACTGCAGAGAACTTGATCTGTCCGAACCTTCACCCATTTCTTGCCTGCTGTAACTTTGATTTTGTTCTGCAGGCAAAGTGTTTCTGGGCCTCACGTCACGTTCATTGCATGTTGGACCATTAACTACAGTGAGGGACTTCTGTTTGGAAGGACTTCCAAGGTCCCCTGAAATTGCTTTTGTCCTTATTCTTAATTTCACTAATTTGAGTGGGGTAATCTCGTTTGATTCATGAGATTGTTTAACCTGATTTGTTTGCAAGGAGTCATGATTACCATATTTATCACAGCTAGACTGATCCATATCTCCCTGGTTGAGGCTGATATTAGAGTAAGATGCTGAAGCACTACCATTCAGTTGATGGTCACCTAGGGACAGTAAAGATTTGTGCACCTCATCAGGAGCAAACTCTTCCATCATCCCTCCATCCAGATCTTGCAATGTAGGAGTAGTTAACTCTCCCTCTTCCCTGCAAGACAAAACATATCCATAAACATGGATTTCATGTTAAGAGTAAAAGTTCCAATTCATCCTAGATTTAACATACCTATTCACAGCAGTAATCCTGTTTCCGTTGGGGACATCACTTGGCAACAAATCTCCTGACCTTGAACGCTTGGATGTCCGAATTTTAACCTCTCCCCATCTGATTTTGTTATCCTTTTCCCCCACAAAGTTCTCTAAATGGTCCTCAGTATTTAAAGATTGCCTTGTATCTTCCAGATCAATCCTGTCATGCTCAGAGAGCTCCACATCTGCAGTGGTTGAGCCAGGGTCTTTGGTGCGGTCATTTTTATTCTCATCAAAAGCTCCTGAAGGTCCAGATGAAGGGTCTGGTATATTGATCTGATTGCCAGTGTTCAATCTGGTGGCCTCTGAAGCACCTGGCTTCCTAGAATCACGTAACGAGAACTTTAAGACCAATCTCTTCCTGTTCACGGTATCTGATTGAGATTTGAGGAGCTCATGAGACCATACTATGCCCTCAGACTCTTGTTCCTTCTTCATAGACTTCAGTTTTACATTCTCCAAGTGTCTCTCAGTTTCACTGTTTGAAGTACTTGAATCCTGAGACAATGACTCACTATTTGATGAATCACCTTCTGAGTCCACTTCATCATCTCCATCTGTAGATGTCCCAGTGATTCTAGACATCATGCTTCGAGCATTACGTGCAGCAGTTCTCTGAGGTCTCAATGTCTTTCCCTTGGAAGACTTTCTCTTTGAAGCTTTTCTGCCACTTTTTGATTTTTTAGTTCTACTGGTTTTGGGTATAGTTCCATCACGCTCATCCAAATATCTCTTTTTGACTCGCCTCCCTGATGAAGTCTTCAACTCAGACTGAAAATGACAATATTTAGTTTAGAACATAGTCCAAACAATAATGAAAACTGGTAGAAGGCTAATCCCACTTACTTCAGGGCTGCATTTTCTTCTTCGTGATCTGCGAAGGCCATCTTTGTGACTGCATTCAACCTCACTGTCTGCTTCACTGCTCTCTGTGCCTCTAGAAGAGCTGGAACACAATGCCCCCTGTTCACCTTCTGTAGAACATTCCTCAGCAACATTGTACTCCGAATCAGTGTCATCACTGATAACTTCGTTTTCAGGTTCCCAATACATGGCATCCATGAAATCAGGTAGTGGTTCCATCACTCTTTCCAGATCTTCTAAGAGTGGCATTTCAAAATCCTGGCCTAAACTGATATCTGGACCAATAGCCAACTTTGTGGAGGATGGATGCCACTCAATACCCAGCGCACCAAGTCGCCGTTTCTGGTACATACTCTGATAAGGTTCTGGGTATGGAATCATGCCTGGAATTTCCATCAAAATCGTTTGCTAAATTATATTAGGATAACATACTAAACAATCAACAGAAGCAGGAGTTATGGTCATACTGGCATCACAAATAAGATCTTGCATATTCCTACGATGCGGCGTAGACTGTGTCTCCTGCAACAAAGTTATATGAATAGCACATCAGTTGCAAAATGATGAACAAGCATTGCATAGAAACAATAATGCTTCAAATCTCTCCTGGTTGTATATGTATTTTGGTGCAATACATACTGAACTTTCTGGACTACCATGAAACCTACCACCAGTTAATTTAACATGGAGTTGCGATATACCTGATCAAGAGCATTTCCAGCAGAATCCCAAATAAGGGGGCGATAGTCTCCAAGAAAGAACTGCCAGAAAAGCATAGACAACCTCATAAAGCAATTGCATGACACAACTAGTATTACAAGGAGAGAAGGGGAAGGAAAAAAAAAAGGATAAATAGCTAAATAAATAAAGAGGCAAAGGGGAGATTCAGGCTCTACAAGTAAAGTTTTCAGCTACCTGATCATACTTGGCATCCTTTTGAGATTCACCCTGGCCAGTGTTAAGCAAATGTATCTGGCCAACTTCATCTGCAAGTACAATTGACGTTCCATCCCTATCACAAAAGGGAAAAATGTTACAGCATCTTCACAAGTAAAGCTCTTGAGATTCAATAAAATAGTTCAGATTTGAAATCCATACAACAAGAACTAAAAAGATTTTTCAATAAAACCACCACTGGTGAAAGCTACAACTATAAACCACCCAACATAATAAAGTATTCTTGGTTAGCTTCTTGCATTCAAAATTCTAAGCACATGTGCACCTCCCTCACAAGGGCAAAGTGTCAAAGTCAAAAACTTATGGAGACATCATAAAATACATGATTTAACATTTTGACTGTCCACAACTTTTTCAATAGAACATCATGGGTGATCAATTACAAACAGACTAGAACAGCTGGAATATCAAGCTAACAAAATTGGAATATCGTACAATTAAAGAGGCAGAGCATATCTAATCCAAGTTTTGCTTACTGCAAAAATTTATGTGCTGAGAAACTTCCTGAAAAACCTAAGCCAGCGTTTTGTGTTCCTCATGAGGCATAAACTACTAGAGAACTAAGCATCTGATGTGAAGACAATAATACTTCAGCTAAGCATTCATATACAAGCGTACCATGAACTTGGGTACCATATCAACAGGCCCACATAGCCAAAACATTGAAACAAAAACAATAAATAGTTTATTCACTAATATAACCAATCTGCTAAGAGCATAAGTGCAGTCAAGGATCATAAAATGAATGGAACCAAACCAAAATATGAAATGATATAGGGATAAAGAAGTAAATGTATGGCTACGAAGGATCAATGCAATAATCCTTGTCTTGATATATGAATTCTATATTAATGTCGTCTCTCCAACTAAAGAAAGCAACAAAAGAAATTAAAGGGTGAACATTTTCACTTACGGAGAAAACTTCCCATCAACCAACTTAAAACGCCCAATTTCATATATCCGGATGGGTATGCCCTCCCATATCTGGAAATATAGTTCCCAAAGAAAGTAATAAGTAAATAAATAATTTGGCAATAAGTCAACAGATCAACAAGAATAAGAAACTCACATCCCAAACTATTGTTTTTCCATCATATCCAGCACTCATTGCAATTCGAGGATTGAAAGGATGAACATCCAAAACATAAGACTGCAAAAAATTCAACACTAAAGTTAGGAACTAATTAAAATAGTAAATTTTTTCCAACAAGATGTCAACCAGTTGACAAGGAAATGGATGTCTGAGAATACCACCAACAAGCATGTGAAGCAATATCGGAACAAAAATATATATATATATATATATATTTGAAGTGTGAGCCAAACAATATTAATTGCAAGACATTCATCTCAAATCAGTGAAGAAAATCTAATTTTAGGTAAGGAAGTGCATCATGTTAATTGAGAATACTTTTAACAGTTCAGATTAAGCCAATGAAGTTCACTCAAGTTATCCTCTGAATTAAAAGGAAAAATACTATCAACTGAATTTAGAAAGAGGTGAACAACAACAATGAGGAAGAGTTCTGGTCAGTTGTAACCTCAGAAGGAAATCATCTCTCTCTAATTGTTTTGTCATTGACAACAAGAAAGAAAGAAAAAGGAACAAACAAATCAATACGATGATCATATGAATCTATTGAGAAGGGCAGGAAAATGCTAGACACAACTTACCGATGCAATGTGACCAGTCAAAGAATGTACCAAACTACCATCAACAGCATTCCACACGCATATTCTGCAATCTGAAATAACAACAAATAGTTCCAAATTAGCAATTTTAAACCAGCAGCTCAAAAAGAAGCAAAGACCATTACATCACAACCTCGACAACATAAACAGTAACCTTTTATATTTTAAATGAAAAAGAGAAAGAGAGAAAGCATAAAAGCTTTAGCAACTATACAATTGCCTAAAATTACAGAAAGTCTAACGATTAAAAAGAAAACACAGCTAGTACCCAGTAAACTAAAAAGGCACATAATCTCAACAGAAAAAACCTGATGAAGGTTTTATATTTTTTAACAATAGTAACTATTAGCATTTGGTTTAAGTAGAATAGCAGGAAGATTCAGCATGCTACAATTTACTGCAGAAAGATTCTAATATGAACATAGGTCCCATGATACGGTTTTATTTATGGTTAAAGGGACTTGGACGCATCTCAAGATATGTACATTGCCTCTTACAACTTCCAAGTAAAAGTAAATATATCAAAAATAGGAGTCTACACACATATTACGAACCCCAGCAAAAAGGTTAATAGAGTTTAACTATAAGAACTTTAAGAAATAATTATAATGACAATAACACAACACCATTTCAATCATAGAGTCTGCAAATTGCTTTGCACAAACTAAGTTTTCCATCTTCCTTGTACTTTTTTCCTTCACAAATTTTCAAAGTTAATTTTAAGATGATAAATCATGACTTTATGAGAGCAGAACAAGATTAACAGATGCCTTTCAAAGAAGTATTAGCAAAAAGAGAAGTGCACTTCAGGAGACCCTCTTAAGATGCAATTCACAGTAAATTTCAAAATAATTAAGCCAACACAGACAAATAATATAGTGCGTATTCCTTATAGACATTACCAATAAAGAATTTTGTGATGCCATTGATTACCAATAAAGAGCAAAGGACAAACACTAAAGGACACCGATAGGAACATCATTTACAGTGATATACAGGACATACAGAAACCAACACAAGAAAAGTCATTATAGACATTATTCATTTTGATGGAAAAACCATTTTACTTAATGCTAAGTTAGCTAATTTTTAGATAAACTTTAATGTTTACAAATCACTCCTTTACCCATTATAGCTGCTAGAACAAAACGATTATCCAGGCTCCACACAATCATATTGACACCACGAGGAGTAGGGAGAACTCTCTGACGTGGACCACCTCGAGGAGGTTGAGGAGGTAGCGGGGGAGGTGGAACCTTCAGATGATATGCCTTTGTCCAACGTCCTGCTTTTCCCTGTGGAAGTGGAAGGATTGTAAAAGGTACCAAACTTCATTTAATTTTGTATTGTTGAACTTCATTACGGCACAATGAACTTCGTGGAATTTAAGTTCAGCATAACTCCAAAAGGATATATCTCAGTTAAAGGCATTCCCTGGAACTTGATTGTGGTTTATCAAAACAACTTACATGAAATCTACGTGATCTGGGTATCCAGATTATTGCACTACCATCACGAGAACAGGTAACAATGTTGTCCTGACAGAACCTAAAAACATCAAAATTGAAGGAACTGAATCTAAGAAGCTAAACCACAATATTGAACACTAAATGATAAATGGCTGAAGACAAAAAACAACTGAAGAAACTTTAAGATACGATATATAACATAACTTAAGAAGAAGATATCACGGACCAGGAATTTTTAAATTTTGGAAGATTGTCCTCCTTTATGATATCAGACATTGAGGATCTAGAAGGTACAGCACATCCACTGCAAACAAAAACAGAAAGCTCCAATGATATTTTGTTGAAAACAAGGATAAAATAAAGTAGAAACAACATAGCCAACAATTCTAACTGACCAACCTAAATTGAACGTAATTAACATCATTTTCATGGCCAGCCAAAACATCCAGCTCATGAACTGGTTGTTGTGTATCATCTGTACTAGGCTTACAGGCACTCCACACCTGCAAGTATCTAGCTCTTACTAAAGAAATCTAAATCATATAGATTTATCGAAGTTAAATAAATTTAAGTGAACCAAAACATGCACTTGACAAATTCACATTGTTTTAGACGCACCCTGGCAAAAGTGTCAGAGCTACCAGTGACAAAAACTGTCCCATTGACGTTAAATGCACAACATAATATTTGATGGGTTTGTGGAACATTACTTGAGGAAGGTCCATTATTAAATGGAAAATTGCCACTCCCTGCAGAGAACTTATCAGTTGCAGAGTAAGTTCATAGCATATACATTAACAAAACAATCAAGAAGCAATTCTCCAACCAGTGGCAGCTTCAGAAGGCTTCGGCAGGTATATGCGTGGGCTACAATGTGAATATCTGGCCTCCCAGATTCGGCAAGTCCCATCATCAGATGACCTACAAATGTTAGCACAGACTACAATAAAATTGAAGATCAACTGAAGAGCCATACATTTGTGATTCGGTGTTCCTAGCCAAGTATGATCGAATAAAGTGTCAACAATAAAGACACTATCAAGAACTTTCAGAAAAAGCTTCTTAAAATTAGAAGAAACACCTAAACATAAATGCTTCCACATGAAACAAACATAAATTAAACCTAAATAAAAGACTATGGCAGATCAACTGAGAGAAGCTACAACAGGAAACTGCAAATGTTGAAATAAGACTCACGATAAAAGCTGGAAAGCAAAGGCAGGCCTGGGATTAAATGCAATGGCAGTAACAGCTGCCGTATGCCCTCGTAGAACTGAAACAGGTAACCCATCTGGCAAGCGCCACTGTAGATCATAAGAACAATTTAGTTATCCAAGAGTAGAAAGGAGCATCTTGTAAAGCACGGTTAAGCATTCTTACAACTCGAATCACAAAATCATTTGAAGCGGATGCAACCAAAACATTGTTTGAACTAACAGCCAGGTCAGTTATGTCACCCTAAATTGCATGTAACAAGAAAATTAATTCAGCTATGTAGAGAAAGAAATATAATATTACAGGCTAAACTGATAGATTAAGAACATCATATGTCAAATAAACAATATGAACCCACCTCATGTCCACGGCAGCTGGCCAAGCAAAATGCAGTTTCCATAGACCAAATTTTGACAAGGCGATCATCGGAACCAGTAATGACATATCTCCCAGAGCGATCAAATATGGCTGTAGAACAAAAACAATTTAATCCATTATTTATTGAAGCTTGAGCAATTGTACAAATTACACATAATCTTGGCTTAACATAGAGTTTCATAAGGAGAAAAGGATAAGAAATAGAGTAACATTAGTTCTCCTCCGTGAGAAGAAAAGCTAGTTGTAAATTTTTTTTCGATTATCTTAATAATAAAATTGCATTTAGTTTACCACTATAGATCTTCCAAATGGTGAACTCGGGGTGTAAAAGAACATGGAGGAAAAAACATGGTTTAGAAAGAGTTTTCATTAAATAAGATCTTAAAGGAATTTTATAGGTGCCAAAATAGCATTATAAATTAGGGGAAGTGGCAATGAACAGAACATCAAATAAGAAAAATAATTCTTCACAAATTTCAGGGAATGACTAGTTCACACAAAAATGAAAACTATTCAACAACATATGAAGCCAAAGTCTTTCCCCTAGGTATTTGAAGTGCCAAATGCTAAAAACAAAAAAATACCAATATAATATTACACGCTATACTCCAAAAATAAAATAACAAATATAATCTCCAAAATCCTATTCTTAAAGAAAAAGCAAAATTAATTGATATATGAAATAGCGTAACTTAGTAAAAAAAAGTCACAATTAAACTCATTAATATTTGAAAGGAATGAATGGCTGCTACAGACATAAAGGATAATTCCAAACTGTGACAACTGACATGGACAGACAATTTGAAGCAAAAAAAAAAAAGAGTAAAAGAGACAGACATATATCATCGTCTTTTAAAGAAGAACCCTCATGCAGTATCAGACATGCCAGGAAATTGACTACACCAATTTTTACTAATGTTGTCAAATTTCAAGGGTTTCTTTAGATTCTAACAATACTACCATAAGAGGAAAATCTACAGAATAAAATTCTCTAAAAGCAGACCCTAACTATAAGTTCAGTTGATCGTACCACAATAGACAGCATTCCGGTGCCCTCTCAACTTCTTTATGTTCTGCATCTTTTGCACCATCGTAGATGGTTTAGCAATAGCATAGCATGCAGACCGAATAGAGGGAGCTCGGTGGTGCTTCCGGAAACCTCCCCCAATTTCTCTTATACTTAACCCTCGAACTTGATCAGCTTGCATATGAGGCCAACGAAGATAGGCAGGCATAGGCTTACCTTGCCTATTCCTCATACTCTTGTCAGCTACGTAACAGAAAGGTAACATTACGAAATTAGAAGACAGATTATTCAAGCATCCAAGGGCATAAATCAAGGAAGTGAAACAAATGGATAGAGCACTACTTTGATCATGTTTCATCCATAAATAACCATCCCATTAATGTTCTTAACATATTTCCATAATCAGCATACAAATATCAACTACCTTCTATTTTTGACCAACAAATATCAACTACAGACAAAGCATAAAGCAAATTACTATGGAAGTACCACATACAATTCAAAAGTGAAAAGGAACCAGATCCCAATAGCGTAGGGACATCAGCAGCATTTGGAGGATGGGCATCTCCTACAGATTTGCTGCACAGAGTACAGATTAGTTGCTTCAGAAGCTTTACCAAGTGATCCTGCTCAATATGAGGATACCTGCAAGTTATACAAGGCAGAATCAGTAGCATGGACATTAAACCAAGATCAAACAATTAATGAGAATATATAAAGAAAATCTTGCTTCTAGGAAATCTAATCTATCATGGCAGATTTAAATAAGCTGTGGAGTTAAATATAGAAATTCCCTCTATCAACTTGTTAATCTTAGTTTCACTTTAGATAACTTATTAAATAATCAATTAAAAGGAAATCAACCATGTCTAATATCTTTCAGGTTTTCCTTAGGGAAAGGCTATTCAAGACCTGTACTGTTCATCAAAAAGAGAAGAAACAACTAACCAGCAAGGAAGTACAGATTTGAAGGAGAAAACATGGAGATAGGTGAGTATAAAGCTATCATGATTTCAAACATATGGTATAACAGAACCCCGAAGTCCAAAACTCTTGTTTAATATTGATGATTAACACCGAATAATATAATAGGCAGGTATACCTCTCAACTAAGTTGTTATAACTTAATGGGAATGAGATGCCATCATCATCATCGTTCCCACTATGTTCACCACTTCTTGAAAACCAAGCATGATATCTTCTTGGTAGAAGCTGGTGTTCCAAAAGTTCCTTTGAGAACTGTGCAAAAGTTCTCTGGCAAGGACCAGCAGACAGGAATTGCATTATCAAGAAGTAAATTTCTCGAAGATCAATATCAACAGTAGTCTCAACCAGAGCCTTCTCCGGCATTGCAGTCGAGACATTTAAAGGCGCCTTGCAAAGAGAAGACGCAGCAGCAGAAGATGAACACTTCCAGTCCATGTTTCAGTGCAACCCAACCTGAGGCATCCAAAAAAATCATGCAAAAATGAAATCATAATGATAGTATATTAGTTGAATAGCATCAGAAATCATTGCCAGAAAAGGAAAACCCTAAAAGACTCACATATCGAGGATGTTCCACGTAAGAGACAGGACAGCTAGTACTTCAATTCATGGACAATTACAGCCTAATTCTCACCAAATTTATTCTTGTAAATTTTGTCACAGCAGGAATCTAATAACGTATAAAACTAATACATAACTTTTCAAGGATATGCAACCAAAAAGAAAAACCTAAGACAAGTAAAATCCTAGGAGGTCTAAAAGGTTATAATTACAAAATAAAATAAAATAAAATAAAATAAAAGCTTTCTTCTGGTAAAATTAAAGGCCCAGACTTCCTTAGCCATTTGCATGAGCAAATAATTCAACAAACGGAAGAGTCGGAAAAAAAAAAAAAAGAAACAGCAAAAACAAAGCTAGCCTCAGAAAGGAAATAAGCAGCAAAATGGAAGGTATTAACACAAGAAAGGACATCAAAAATAAAATTTAAGGGTTCAAGATCCAATCTAAAAGCCACGTGCAACAAAAAGCAGCAAGGGAGAATCTAAACCTAATATCGAATTCATTATCTAATTGAAAATAGAAACATCTTATTACCTTAATTAAAGTCCGTTCAGATAGCAAACATCGAAGGAGAGCTTTCCTTTACTTTGGCAGCACTGATTTTGAGATTGAAATACGAAGGAGAAGTGAAGAGTTGAGAGGCAAGACAACGAGAATCGAGAAGTAGCCAAAGAGTTGCATTATGAAAATCTGGGTTTTAATTACTGCTGCTGCTGTTTGTCTCCTGGGAAAGTTAAAAGGAACCCCCTCAGAGAATTAAATGAAAGGAAATGGAGGGATATTAAAAATGTAAATTAAACCAAAAAACATTGTTTGACAAAAAGAAAATTTTAGGACAAAGCTTGAAGCTGTATTAATTAGTAAGATAAAGAAAATAATAATACTAGTAAAGTAATAGAACAGGGGAAATTAGATGCTATTTGGGGTGCTTCGAGTTTTTTCTGATGTCAAAAGACAAAACAGCCCCCGTGTTGAAGACGGCCACGCTGAAATGGCTTTTCTAAGGAGATAGGGTTACAACAGACTTTTCATATAGGAAAAAAGGAAAATGAAAATTGCCTTTTGAAAAATCAGAAATTGATTTGTTGATATTTATTTTTAGATATTTAGTAGCATATAGTATTTCCAAATTACAATACTTTGTTTAACCAAAAAAATAATCTTAGCACCTCAAATTCCCATTAAGAATGTTCTAAAAGGATCGTTTTTCCAAATGACTATCAACAAATACGATTCGACTTTTAATCTACTAAGCAGAAGTTTAATTATAGAACCTTAAGGACTAATCCCCGTCAAACAGCAAAAATGTGCATGCACAACACCTGGATTCTCATCAATCACATTGAAATCCACGTGGGAGTAAGACAACACATCGTTCGGTCACTTAAAAAACACAGATTAAACGCCCTCCATGACACAGTTGGTAATCTAGTTTCCTATTCATACTATGACAGAGTTGCAAAAAGGTGTAAATAATTTGACTCACCTCCTAAAATCGCTCTCGGAATCACGAGAACTACCTTCCTCTTTTATAACCCAAATTTAGTATGGCATCAACAAATTATCTATATTATTATGATGTGTTGGATTGAGTTGGTAATATCCACAATCAAGTTTTAACTTAAGTTGTAAAATTACCAAAAGATTATTCCTTTTACAAAATAAAAAATATAATGGAAATTATGAGATTTGAATCCAAAATACCATAATTTTAATATTTTAACAAAACTATATTTTATTTTTATATCAATTTTATTTATAAACTTGTTACATAACTTTATTCACCCGTACATAAACAATTAATAATTGTTCAATTTGAGTTTAAAAATACATATATAATTTTTA
The DNA here is from genome assembly GCF_025698545.1 of Gossypium raimondii. Classification (NCBI taxonomy): domain Eukaryota; kingdom Viridiplantae; phylum Streptophyta; class Magnoliopsida; order Malvales; family Malvaceae; genus Gossypium; species Gossypium raimondii. The sequence goes on along the minus strand of NC_068571.1, from coordinate 33,813,807 downwards.
CTATTTAAAATAAGATTCAAGTCGAACAGTGTATGTAACTAAACCTTTTTTTCTGTTTTATCAAGTTTTTTAAATACATTTTATAATATTTTAAAATTTTCACTAATTTGAAAAATAAAATATTTATATCAGTATAAAACTAATTAAAAATAAAATTTAATTCCAATTAAAATAATCACAATTTTTAACGAATCAACTGAAACCAAGTCCAACTTTAAATGATTTGTAATTTGTTACCAAATCCAAGAAAAGAAAGGTAAAATAAATTTGAAGAGCCAAACAAAATCAACTTACATTGTTTCGTCACAATTACGAATGAATTGGCGTTGTTTGTAAGCACAAAATCCCATTTTCTTCTAGCGTTAGAAAAATAAAAAATAAAACAGAGAAAATTTTCACCAAAGCTTAAAAACTGTTACTTCGCCCAAAAGAATATCAAGGTTTCATTCACCACCATTTTGATTAATTAAAATTTTGGTTTAACCATTTCACACCAAGGATTATGTGTAAGAATGATATTAGCATCAAACTTAAATGGATGGATTCACTAAGCAATTATCTACAAATTCTATTCCACTATCCATTTATTAAACAAATGTCTAATCATAGAATCTCGAGGATTAATCTCTTTAAACAACAAAGCATTGCATGTACAACACGTGGATTCTTATCAATCACATTGAAATTCACGTGAGAGTAAGACAACACATTTTTTAACCACTTCAAAAAACACGCATTAAACGCCATTTTAGATGTTATTGGTAGTTTAGTTTTCCATTCATACTACGAGGGACTCCCTGAAAAGTTATAAATAATTTGACACAGATATCTCCTACCTTAAAATATTTCCATATTGAAAACTTTATCAAAATTTTCTTCTCCTTAAAAAGCTATTGGTATTGCTCCCAGAACCACCTTTCTCTTTTATGACCAAAATCTAGCATGGAATCAACAAATCATCTTACTATCACAATGTATTCAATGGAGTTGGTGTCTCCTATTAATTAGGTCTCAAGTCAATTGTAAAATTAGTAAAAGCTTATTTCTTTTACAAGTAATATACATACATACATATACATACATATATATATATATATATATATATAATTCAGGTTACTTGTGCCTCTTTATATTTTGATAAATCTAAAAAGTACATACATATAACAAGATTTATGGGAGTTGAATCAAAATATCATAAATTTTAATATCTTAATTTTACTATTTCCACCAAAAATATATTTAATTTTTTATAAACTTATTATACAATTTTTTCCACTTTTCTTAATTTTTTAAATATATCTTTATTCTATAATATTTAAAATTTTCACTAATTTAAAAATAAAATATTTATTTTAGTATGAAAACTAATTAAAATAGGATTGGGTTGAATTAAATAACTGTAATTTTTAACTCATAAATCAAAACCAAAATCAACAAAGTATAGATTATGGGCTGACTTTTTAACTGTTAATTGACAACTTTTTCTAAGAAAGATGTCCAATGGAAGAATTGTGACTCTTCAAAATAGTGTCTATTGAGTGTATATAAATAGAGGTTCTATGGTGCTCACAAATCACAATTACAATCAATACTATTTTTCAGAAATTAAAGTAAGAGTTAGAGAATTTATCGGTTTTGTTAATGAAAGGGAATTCAAAAGCTTCGTTGTATCCCGGGAGGACATTTGTCTTAACCCTCTAGCAATTTTGTGTGGGGATAAATAGTTCTCTTTGAAAAATATTAACAACGTGAATGGCTTAATGAATTTTTTTAATTTTTTTATCCTTTGATAGTGTCAGTCGATTTGTTGTTATAATATTAAAATTAATCAATTTAATTAATTTAATCTCTTTTTAAAATTATAATTAAAATTTTATATTTCCAATTTAAAATCAAATCAAATAACTCATATTTAATAATTGTCTCTGAAACTCAAATTTCTTTTAATTATAGCAAAGAAAATTCCTTACAATTAATTTAATTAATTAATTTTATCTTTCATGCCAAACAAAACACAAAATTATTTTCATTGCTTCTTTACCCAAACAAAAATTAATTTAATTAATTGTAAGTGTTTTTTTTTCTTTACTTTTAGTTGAGTATGGAAGATTCGAGATTATTAATCAAAAGAAATATATGTTTCATAGACAAATGAAAAATATGAGTTATTTGGCATTGATTTCGTTAAAGATGATTTGGAAACATAAAATAAAATTTTAAAATTTAGAAGGAGATCAATTTAATTAATTTCAATATTATAGTAACAAAACGATTGACATTATCAAAGGATAAAATATTCAACAATTTATTTAATTGGTTTTGATGTTTTAAAATTTTAAATTTCAATATTGAACTTTCTTTTTAGAATTTTCCATAAAAGGATAAACAAATACAATTTGACAAAATTTTAATGCACTATTTTGATTTCTACCACATTTTCACTTTAATCCTTATTATTTTTTACCCGAATTAAGACTTAAAAAATTTTCGATGACCAAAATGAAACCAACCTAGAAGTTGGGTGACCAAAACGAAAGTGTAAACATGATGTGGACATGATTTGGTATGTACAATCAGCTAGGGATGAAGCCAATTTTTTTTTAGGAGGCTAGAATTGAATTATAAAATTTTAAGAGATCAAAATATAATTTTACCATGTACTAACTTATAATGCCATTATTTTTGAAGGGACTAAATAGAAATTTTCATATTTAGGGGGAAAAGTGTAATTTTGTCACAAAACAAATTATAATTTTACTATTTAAAAGGGACTAAACTATAATTTTTCATTTTTAAGGGGGCCAAGGTCCCTACTAGCCCCTTAACTTCACCTCTACAATAAGTTGTTGTTAAGGATTTAATACTTGGGTGACTAAATTGAAAACTTCCTAAAAGGTAGGTGATGAATTTGCAATAAATTTTTTTGTATGACCAAAATAAAAGCGTCTTAAAAATTGAGTGACCAATTAAACAGTTTACCCTAACGTTTTCAATTTAATCACTAAATTTTTAAAATTAAATATTTTAGTCATCCTTGTTAGATTTTTAATAGAAAGATAATGCTTTTCGTATCCTAGTCTTTATCCTAGTCTTTCGCCTTTGTTCCAACATGTGTTGAGGTTAGATTCTTAGCACTAGGTTGAGTAAAACTCGATTTGATTCGAAAAAATTGAATTTCAAGTTAATCAAATTGAGTTGTTTACTTTTTTTGAGTTATCTCAAATAAGTGTTTCGAGTTAACTCGAATAAGTAATTCGAGTTTTGAGTTCGAGTCAAGTTGAATTTTATAATTTGAATAATAAATTGGTGTAAATACCCCTTTGGCCCCTATCAATTTTGAAAATGAACAAATTGTTCTCTTTTTCAACAAAAATTATAAAATAATTTTTAAAATTTATAATATTTTAAAAATTTCAAAATTTACATTTTTAAAATATAAAAATTTTAAAAATTATAAAAAATATAAAGAGAGCAAAATTTTAAAATTTTATAAAATAATAAATTTGAGACCTAAATAAGTTAATTAATGATTCAAGTTTATCTTACTAAAATATCTTATTCTTTTCCTTATTTTGCTTTGGAAAAATTTTCAAATATATATAGTTTTAAATTGATGTGTTTTAATATAAAATTAGTTATACCGTAATAAAATTTTAATTGAACATGTTTAATTTTTAGTTTAACTCGATGCGATTCGATTCGATTTGAATTTCATTTCACTCGGTTCAATTTAAAAAATTTTAAATCGAGATAATATGATAAAATAGAACTCATCAATTCAATTAACTTGAAATTTTTTTCACTACATTGGATCCAACGTGTAAAATACCCTTTTTAAAATTTTGAGTAAAGAGGACTGCAAGAACGTGTTGAATGCATAGCTGGCGGTGACACCGAACGCACTCCTTGTTTCAAAAGCTAACTAGTCAAAAGACTAAAATACCCTTCCATCTCCAATACCGTACTATTTTTTAAAATTATTTTTCAACTAACCTAACCAAAGCAATGGTAACCAGAAAGAAAAACTAACCAAAGCAACCAACCCGTCACTCCACTCCTTTGCCTATAAAAACCCTTTCCCACCTCCCTTTTAGACCTTCTTTCGTTTCGCTTTTGGTCGCGTGCGTGTCTTCTACTCTCGCTCTCTCTTCGCGTCCCCTTTTCCATCCAGCTAAGTATTCTCAGTTTTCTTCTTCCTTCCTTCCTTGCTTGCTTGTCTCCGTTTTTTTATTAAAAAATTCTTCGTTTAGATCTGGTTTAGATCTAGGGTTTCTTTTGGTTCTTTGTTACTGCTCGGCTGTTTATGTGCATGTCCGATCTGCAGTTCGTAAAACCGTTTCAATGATTTTAGATTTTCTATGAACTCTATCCTCATGCGTCGAATCCGTATTCTTCACTCGTTCTCGGTCGTCTTCCTTTACTGGTTCTACGTTTTCTCATGAATTAGCACCTCTTTGTTCATCAATCTTCTTATTTTGATCTAACCCGACTATTGAAAACTTCAAATCTCTAGTTGTCATTCAATTTGTTAATTCCAATTTAAATACTCTTCCCGGATAAAAAAAAAAAACTTTTCTCCTATGGCTGCTGTGCAAAGGCCAGCGAGTTCTTCTGATTCCGACGAGAGGAAAAGGAAGAGAATGCTGTCGAACCGTGAATCCGCGAGGCGGTCGCGTATTAGGAAGCAGAAGCAGCTCGAGGATTTGGTTAATGAAGTGAGCGCATTGCAGAAAGATAACAGCCAGCTCTCCGAAAAGATCAACGTCGCAACTCAGCGCTACGCCGAGATGGAATGTGCCAACAACGTGTTGAGAGCTCAGGCAATGGAATTGACCGAGCGATTGCGGTCCCTGAACTCGGTGTTGCACATTGTTGAAGAAGTCAGTGGGTATGCCGTTGATATACCGGAGATTCCAGATCCTCTGATGAAACCGTGGCAGATCCCTTGTCCAGTACAACCAATTATGGCTTTGGCCGATATGTTTGAGTGTTGATGGAATAATTAAAGCTGTCTTCCTTGTTGGAGCTAATGTGAGTCCGTCCTTCTGTTGGAGTCAGTTTGTGCTGTTAATTAGATTTATGTAAGGGTGTCGTAATGTTATGTGGAGTCTGCTGAATTGGGATTTTTGGTTTTGTAGAAACCCTTTGGTGTGTTTCCGTTTTCTGTACTCGTGGATTTCTACTATGGAATGTTAGTTTTGGATTTCAATGCTTGCACTTTTATTGTCAATTTCTTTGTGATTTATGTGTCGATTTTGGAATCATAAACATTGTGTTTAGCTGAAAAGCTGCTATGATTCTTCAGTGTCGATAAGGGTTATTGAATATTCAATTGTCGAATGTAGCAGGTTTTGGTTGCATCGTCCCGTACGCACCGTTTCGATAATAAATTGAAACAGTCATTTCTCTTTACTGGGTAAATGAAAATTCCGATTTCTATCAGTTGTATTGGTTTGTTCGATTGTATTGACTGTTAAAAATATATAAATTTATGTTTGTTACTAACTTCAATTTTTCATATTATATTACCTTTAAAATTTGAAGTCTAATTAAGGGAAAGTAAATTTTAAAATTTAAAGTAGATAAATTAATAAATAATTAATGATTAAAGAATTTATATAGCAAAAAATTAATTAAAAATAATTTTTAAAAGTTTCATGAACTTGATATTATTGTAGATTGAATAATTTAGTTGTTTAAATTGATGATTATTATATATAATTAATTAATATTTTTATATTTAAATATATTAAATGTTGATAAATTTGAAACGATATGAGTTTCTTCCTTCAATTGTGTGAATGCTGGAAATATTGTTTTGTTGATAGAGATGATGGATCCACTGCTGTTTCCTACCGACTTCTAGAAGGCTTTTGTATTTTGTTGACTGATTCAATCAAAAATGGGTGAGAGGAATTGGCATATTAATCACGTTTGATTGATCCACCCTCCATTATTTATACGATTTTCTCAATTTCGACATAAACACGTTAGGTAAACATAATAATAGCTGTTGCGTAGGCAAAAACAACGTAAGGCAAACCTTAATTAATACTCATATAACCTCTGTATCTATAACAACATTCTTTTATTGGATCGGATTGAGTCTTAATTCAATTCAGTTAAGAAATTATCAAAAAATTATCTTACTATATACTCTGACCCCTAAACTTATCCGTTATTGATATCTTTACACTAACACTGTTAATTGTGCTAATGTGACATTGCTAGTTAATTCGATGGTGATTGTCACATGACAAATATGAATATACAAATTATGCTTGCCATGTAGCATCCTGATACATTTGGCATCACCAGATTGATTAGAAATTTTATATCTGCACAAACTAATGGGGTTAGTGTGGAGAAACAAACCTGATTGACCGAATACAAGTTTAGGGAGCAAATGGTAAATTTGAGGGGCCAACTTATATATTATATGATTATGTGGATGTCTTTACCTTTTTTATATTTTTATAAATCAATAAAACTTTGTCCACAATGAGATTAGAACCAAGGACACCATATATGTAAAGTTTTTTCATTTACTATTTAAATCGAAACATTTTTTTATTTTTATACGAAACTTCAATGAGTATATTTGTGTATGTTAATAATGTTGTTGAATGAGTTAGCGTCACAAATGAACTCGACATCAATTTAGGTTTGATGATAAAACTATAATAAATAATTGTATTCATTTAGTATTCTTAATATAATGTATTTGTATTTAAATTTTATTTTATTTAAATTTTAATCTATTTTTTATTTTAATATTGTACATATTTAATGTATTATTATTAATTAGTTCCAAACCATTTTTATTATTTAAACATACTTTTACGTCCCAAACATACAATAAAATTTCTAGTATTTTATAAAAAATATTTTATTTTATATAATAAATGAATAAAATTTATAGTCCATTTACAATAAAAAATCTATTAATATAATTAAATAATCAATTAACTTTTATATATTTATTACCCGATAAATAGATAGATTTTACGGTTTGCTGTAGAACCTTCTTTTCATCATCATGCATCTTAATTTGGATGACACTGTTGCCAGTCGTCCACGCGCCGCGTTGAAGTTGGAATAAATATAATATTAATCCCATAAGATAAGAAAATGATTTGGCTAAGAATCTTTATGTGCTTTCTTTCTTTCTCTGACTTTAAAATGAGAAATTCAACTTTATTAAATATATAAAAAAACAAAGGAAAATGTATTATAATAAACAGTACATTTAGATAACTTGATAGTGATAAAGTCTCATGATATACGTTCAACATTAATTTTTAATATTCTGAAGTTATTACGAGCAATTGTTTTCTTGATCGACCTATTCTCTTGTCCTTGTTCTGACTCTCGACCTCTTTAAGTGAATTGACTTCTGTTACACTACCTTAATCTCTTCATTGTGTCACGGGGCTAAAACTTAAGTCTATCAAACCTTGTGGCTTTATGCGATTTCTTAGCATCAAATCTGTCTAAGTCAGCTTAAGTCTCGAAAGATGAGAGTTCTCAATAAAATTCTCTAAGGTGTTAAAATATAGTGGAAGCAAACTCAAAAGACAAATGAGCTCGAAAGAACTGAAAATCCACAATAAAGCAATGCACACCAAGTCCATCTACAATTGAGTTTAGTTGAACTCTCCAAATCCAACGGTACAGATTGAATTACATCAACAATTAATATTAGTGTCTATCTACAAGATGAGAGTCTTAAGAGATTTAAACTCTATACATTCTTATCTTTTAGAATTTACAATAATTACCCTAGTAACTCTAGTTTTACTGAAATATTTTACTAGGCCATTAAGGCTTCAAGTAAATGAGTTTCTCCATATGTTCCACAAATTGGACAATTCAAGTGGATTAAATGCACCCCATTAATCAATTAATCTTCATAAGAAGCTTTGTGCGCATTCATCTCGGGCTTTGATCTGCAACCTGTGGCACTTGTTCCTCGTCCTACCCCCTTATTGTACCTTTTATCAACATATAGTACTTGACAAAAAACGGAAATTCTAACAAATTGTTTTTTTTCTTGACTTTTCTAAAAATATATCTAACAATTTTATTTTATATAAAAAAGTTTATATATCAATAATGATTATATTTTTAATTGATATAGTAGAGATATAAACTATTAGTAAGTTTACGTTTTGATCTTTCAATTTTAAAAGTTACAAAACAGTCACTAAACTATTTAAAAGTCTTTATTTAAGTCACTTGGCTATTGATTTTTCTTTTAAAATTCTAACGACTTAGCTCTAAGCAATAATTCAACTATCAATACAATGGATCAATACTTATTGACAAGTAAAACATACTTTAAATTCAAGTCGATTTGATGATCAATGTCAAACATTAAAAAAGAAAATTGTTTAAATTTTAATTCGTAAATTTTTGACATTCGAAGTTGTTTCATAAAAAAAAATTTGAATTGTAGAAGAGAAGGAGAATGTGAGTGCGAATAAAGAAGGTTATACAATAAAGATTTTAACAATTTAGTGACTTAAATGAAACTTTTTTAGTAGTCTAGTGATCATTTTGTAACCTTTTAAATTTGAGGGACGCAAATGCAAAATGTGTAATAATTTAGTGATAACGCCGTTGGCTGCCAATGTCGAAACCGAAGCTTGCTGCAGCACCTGCTGGCTGCCGCTGAACGTCTTGATGCTATTGTTTTGTTTGGGGATATCACGATCCCTGGATCAAGTTTTGTAACAGGAAAAAGAAAACTGTTTCATGAATTGGCATCGTTTTGGTGATGCTTGAGATGCGATCTTAGCTAATAACCCTTCCTTTTTCTCATCTTGCATACTGTTACATATTTAATCACCTTAACTACAAATATTTAAATATAGCTATGTTAAGATTGCATCTGCAAACACCACAAAAGTTCATGTAATCCAATAAAAAGAATACACTTTCAAATTATCTTCAGTTTCACATAAGACTAGTCTTACACCCATATTCATCATCTAAAACAGAAGGATCTTCATAAACTAAAAAAAAAAAAAAAAAACCCCATAGTTTCAATTATCATAAGTTTTGCATTCATCAGTCTCGGGGTTGTCTTTGCAGTAATTCTCGAGAGGATCGTTATCTTTCAGCCTATCCCTGGCGTGGCTGGCTGCTGCACTCAGTTCTTCCACCTCGTCCCAAGCCGCCACGCACTCTCCGCTAGCCGGGTCATCCGAGCACGCCTCTTGTGCTTCCTTGATGCTCTGCTCCACCTTCTCCGATAAGCTATCAGGTGCAGCTCTCACCTGCATCCGCCTGGATTCCAACGGGGACAATACCCTTTTCCATGGCTGGTTAAGGTATGGGACCTTGATGGGGCTACCCTTGGTGGAGTCTCGTAGGCTGGCGGTGGCTCTTGGGGTAACGAAGTTAAGAGTGAACAGGGTCGCCATTGTAGTTGTTCTTGTTTCGTCTGTGATGTGAAGAGTGAAAGGGTGTGCAATGCGATGCTTTTCGGAAATAAAACGATAACAGGAAGAAGATCTTTAATTGGGAACTGCAATGGTCCACAAATTTCTTATCACCTTGGAACCAATAACGTATTTACACGTTGCTTGAAATTGGAGATATTTAATTACAATTATTATCCATTACCCAGAAAGAAATTTAATCTCACAACTTTATTGCTCACCCATTTTGAGTTTTACTTTAACGTTGTAAGAGTAAATTATTTAATTTAAAACAAATTAAAATGAGAAATCATTATTTGGGCTACAACTCGATAATAATTCTCATATTAAAGCCTAAATTTTTTTTGTCTAAACTAGTCTCTAAATTTAGTAATAGTTCGGCATGAATTAGGCGGTTGTTTTCATATTAGGGTTTAAATTTTTTTTGTTCAAGTTAGTCTCTAAACTTGATAATTGTTCCTATATTGAGATCTAAACTCAAGAATTGTTCTCAGACCTAAACTTTAAGGTTTTCAAGGAAATATTAAGAATTAACTTAGACAAAAAAAAATCATTCTCCAATCTAAAAATAATTGTTAAGTTTAAGGGCTAACTTGTAAAAAAAAAGGTTTATAAGCATAAAATTTTAGTAGAATAATTAACCCGTGATAACAATTCAATCAAATACTTTTAATAAAATAAATATGCACCAATTCAATCAAAAAACCAAAAAATAAATATGCAATTATAAGCATGGTTATCTAAACTGAACTAGACTAGCCAATCAGACCACGAACCAACTAGGATATTGGTCCCCAAAAAACCTTTAGACTAGTTGAGCCACAAATTGGTACGGGCCAATTGAACATAGCTAAAAATCGAATGAACCGACAATTGAACTGATATTTTTACTTTAATAAATTTTTAATGATTTATTTAATTGAAGATTCCAAACTAATCAAATCAATGATCAAACCAATTCAACCATCTATCTTATTCTAAAAACCTTGATTATAAGTAAACAAAATTATAAAATATTACTAAATATAAAAAGTAAACTTAAAATGATAGTAAAAATGTTAATGATTTATGAAAATTAAATTAAAATCAAAATTAGCTTCCCTCAAATAAAAATTGACAAATAGTTTTAAAATTTATCCCTAAATTATAACTTTAATTACATTTTATATTATTATTAAAAGAAATACTTAAACAGAAACCAAAAATATGGCGGCCCAGGGGTCACAGCTCACAACATCAAGAAACTGATTGGATTTGTTAAGCAAATATGTGATCATCAAGACCTCAATACAACAATTTTATTCCTAAAGGAAAAAAAAAAAAACCAAAACCGAGTTTGCTCATCTTGCATACAAGAGCCAAAAGCAGGGATCGCAAAGATCAAAATACAGCCAGAGCTGCCCACAAATTCACAAAACATAAAAACATTTATTCTTCTGCCACAACACTGATTTCATCTTTCTCAAGCATGTCATAGAATGCTCTCACTTTCCTCTGCTCATTCCAGTGATGCATCTTCCAAAGCCCACCAGCGCAAAGACCGAGTGTTATCCCGATAACTATCTCCTTAACGACACTCGGTCCTTTCAAGGTGGCATGAGCAATCCTAGATCCGGCCATTTCACTTCTCTAGTTGTATCTAGTAAACCAAGAAGCAAGAACAAACATTTTCAGTTTCCAACAGTACAAAGTATGGGAACGAACAACTCAATTTTATATGAAAAACCAGAAATGCAACCAGCAGAGGTAACAAATGTTCATAAACTTAATAGTGATAACATAATGCAATTAACAAAAATTTAGGTAACATAACTGGCAATTAACCAAACACTAAATCAACACATAGAGGGACCTATCCAATTTTAATTTATAACAGAACATATGGCTTTACAAGCAATGGTTTCAAACTATATTGCTCCAACCAAGTGGAGGGAAGATGAATGGCATATGCAGATTTGTTCTCAAATATTGTTCCTTTTCACCCAAGATGGTATCTATAATCTTATACACATTGCTTATTTCATCTATTTGCTTTGGGACCAACATAGTTTGCACTTGCATATTTCGTTAAATAACTTCCATGTTAGTTCCATAGCGATTACAAGCTAAAATCTAGGACTAGACCAACTCAGATTATTGCTTGATGACAATCAAGGCATTGAAACCTGACTATAGTGTCTTCCCTATTTAACGATAGTACAATTCAACGCCTCCAATTACTACGTTTTACTTGTTACTTAAATTCAACAGCAGTTTTATGCTGTGT